>NW_027526233.1:13266971-13539471 GCF_048455015.1 Haemaphysalis longicornis
GTATATGCACTCCTGAGTACAGTAGTGAAAACAGTAGTGCAAACAAGAAAACGGACGACAAAAGCTGCCACCCGAAGACACGCAGAAAAACGCAGTTTACGGCCACGGCTGCACCGACAACCCCCGAGCTCCCCTGAGCCCGACCCGGCCTGAGAACAAGAGGAGACACCAGACGCAACGCGAGTGCTTACGTTCCGTTTTGCTTTGCCACATGTACTTGCCTTCGCGCAGTAAGTCGCCCAACGACACTGCACCGCGTCAGACGTTTTCTTCCTCTGTCCTGATTTATATGTAACCTGTGTTTTTCTAATCAATTAAACAATTTATTTTTTCTACTTAGTCTTTCATTCGAGCTACGACCTAGCTAACAGTGCAGATAAGTTGATTATTCGTGAGTAATACAAATTGAGTACTCATGAGTGCAGAATGAGTAGTACTCATGAGTGCAGAATGAGTAGTACTCATGAGTGAAAAATGAGTAGTACTCATGAGTACAGATTGAGTACTCATGAGTACAGATTGAGTACTCATGAGTACAGAGTGAGTACTCATGAGTACAGATTCAGTACTCATGAGTACAGATTGAGTATGAATACTCGTGAGGACAAATGAGTTTGAGTACAAGTGAGTACGATTACAAATGAGTATTTGATGAGTGAGTACGAGTGATTTTGTGAATAGACGAACTTTTTGAGTCTGAGTTTGATTGAGTACAGCGTGAATGAAAAAAATTGCGATTGATTTTGAGTGAGTTCTTTCTGTTTTGCCGACCTATGGCGTACGCGAGGCCGTTTGCGCTTCCGACGTGGCGGCAAGTAGCGCAGCAACCATCCGCGGTTCCGCTCTTCTGTGGACAGTAAATTGCTTCCAAAGGACCAAGTCATCTGCTCCTGTGTTTTCAACTATGTCGCGTGGTTAGCACGTCACCCCCGCACCGCTTTGTATCGTCGTGACATCGCTGCAGGTGCCCGAACGAAGCTTTCTAGCCAGCTAGCGACAGAGGCTGTGTGTGTGTGTGCTGTGAACGCGTTCGCTTTGCGTTGAAATGCGACGTTGTGCTTCTGCGGGTGGACAATGCTCCTCATGCTTGGGATTATCTTTCTCGAACGACGTACGACGATCAACCTCGCATCGGGTATGTAGAGTGTGCGTGGCAAAAAGCGTTCTTGCGCTGCGCGCCAGAGTAAAGGAGCCATGAAGAGAAAATGCAAGTTGGTTTTATTCGAAAGATTTCGTGTTTTATAGTGCCCCCAGCGCTTGTCCGGATACAAACGGTGCTTTATTCACTGAGATATTAAACAATTTAGGGTAAAATTTTGATTTTCCCGCTCAATCGTGCGTTTTCGTGGTCCCAAATGACATCACAGGAACCGACCGCTCTGCAGCCTAGAGTACCTTCAGGGTAGAGTACCTACAGGGTAGAGACACGTATACGCTGGCGCCGCCATTTTCGGTTGCTCGCTCGCCACCGAAGCAAGTCATTGTGTCCAAACCGTGCTAAAATTATCGCCGCAACGCGGTTTATTGAAGAAGTTTGAATCATATTGTCTGTTTCGCGTTGCTAGGTCTCGTGGGAAACGAAAAGAATAACGCGTTGAGCCCGTTGGCCCAATCGCGGCGGCACGGGACCGTTCAAAAATTGTCTCCACCCTGTACAGCGGTGTTGTTTTGTTCCCGCGTTTCTTTACGTTCCGTAACCTAGATGGCGCCACCATACTGTAGCAAGCGTTTGGTTTGTTTTTGCCCGCATTTAAACCTGGCTTGTTTTTGTTCTGGGGGAAAATATTCGTTCCCTGAAACAGTGCTCGCTCGACAAACGGGGTCACGTAAGACACCGTTGCTTGCGTCAATCGGCCAGTGTCGTCTGAGACAACCCCAAGCCCCGTAGTGCTGTGCAGCTAAACCAAGCATGCTGTGCGCAGTACCAACAGCAGAACGCATCAGTACTTCTATGTTTACATGCGCTTTCGTAACTTCCACTGTTTGTTCCATCATTCTTATTGCTTTGTAAAGAATGTGCCCTAAATTTAAGCGCAAATCGCTCGTTTGTCTAGTTTGTAAGCTCTACCTAATTTGTAAGCTCTACCTCTACCTTCTGCCAGCCTCCGCCAATCGCTGAGCTTAGCTCATGTGACATCATAGGTTCTGTTGCGGGAAATGGGCTGGTTGGTCGCATGACCATTCCCGTTTTTCCTAATTATGTAGCTTATTTGAGTGAAGTTTACGTTAAAAGTGGTGTCAGTATGATTCTAACGAGACAATCTTTTGAACGAACCAAACTTGTGCTTTCTCTTCATGGCTCCTTTAAGTAACTTGCTGTTCGTCCCCGCCAACCGCGAGACGTGGGTGCCGAATTTACGACGGATAGGAGGAGGCAACCGATCGCCTGTCCATCGCGGTTCAGACTAACGGAGTTCTGTACGATTGAACGAAAGCCACGGGCTTCAACGCTTTCTTTATGGAACGTACTCCGGTAGGAGACTATTGATATCATGTTATGGAGATGCTGCATTCAATACTAACTGGAAAGCGGTTGTCTGCTCTTGTTTGGATAGTCGTAAAATGTCCAAGCACTCCGGTGCTAAGGTGGCATATCAGCTGGTGAGTCATTTCGCAAAACATTCGAGAGATGGCGCCGTAAGCATTAACGTAAGCATTATGCGAAACTGATTTGACGCTCTATTTAAACTGCCCTCGCGGTGTTTGCGCAGCGTGACGCAAAAATTTAGCGTTTAGCGTACGCAAAGGCAACAAACACTGTACTAAAACTCCCTGTTGTGTATAAAACGGTCCTCACGGCGGATAAAGTTTGTTTCCATTTTGGAGCAGCGAATCCCTGTTGTCGATCTGCTCGAGTAATGTACTGCAACCTCACCCGGAAGGATATTCTTCCTGTATGGCTTCGGCTCATCTCTCACCATGCAATAAACAAGTTAAGTTTGCTTCGGCGAGACCGGTTTGGGGACGCCTTCCCGTACGTAACAAGTGGTTGCCAGCTGCGCGATGGCAACGCAGCGCCGGTAACAACGAGCAGCCATCTGTAATTGAACACGAAAGCGCGTGTGTTCAGAAAAAAAAAAAAACAAAAAAAAAAAAACGTCGTGCGCTCTTCGGGACCCGGACAAGCAGACACAGTCAGCCGAAGGATATAGCTAAAGAATGTCGCCTCACGCTTAGATCCCTTTACGCCAAACGAAAGCGATGCACCGAAGCTGCCCACTTCTGAGAAAGCAATTTAGTTGACTTTGGCTCATCCATTGACTGGTCAACATTGCTGCACGTCTAGAAGGTAAACACCCCCCCCCCCCCCCAAACAAAAAAAAAAAAAAAAACTTGCCATGGGGCTGCCAACACGCATTTTGAAACTGCAACGGCAAATAATGTATGGCGCAATGCCCTTCCATTCCCCAAAGAGTCGTTCTAAAACGCCTACGTAAAACAACATTGCAGACTTCCCGTGAATCACAGCAAAGGTCGGTTCTTTGCGTCACATGTTTTTCAGACTCGGAAGTGTAACAGTGTGTGCATGTGCGGTTGCCTGTGTGTGTGTACGTGTATCATAGAAACAGTGAGATAAATAATAAATACCTTTATTAATGAGAAATGTAGTCTCGCGTGTGTTCGGAACCACTGCACGTTGATTGATTGATTGTAGGGTTTAACGCGCCGACGCAACGCAGACGATGAGGCGCACCGTAGTGGAGGTCTCTAGATTAAGCTTGACCACATGGGGATCTTTAACGTGCGCCGAAATCTCGTACACACGGGCGTTTTTGCTTTTCACCTCCATCAGAAAAGCGGCCGCCGCGGCCGGTAATCGAACGCGCGACCTCGTGCTCAGCAGCGCAATGCTCAGCGCAACGCAACTGAGCCACCGCGGCGGATACCACTGCACGTTAGCGTACTTTTCTAGACACTATTATGCCCAGTGGCCATTAGTTCATTCGACGCGCAGCAACACCAGCACATCTTAGCCACAGTTCACTAACTATACGAACATTCTACCTCATTAACTCTGCCAGCGAAGCGCAAGAAACCTGGACATATTCCCTCTCTTTCCGTCGGAAAAATTTCGCCACTGCGCCATGGGCTCGGCGCACACGCACGGCTTTTCAGCGAGACCATAAGTTTCGGCCGAGCGCGCTCGTTGCACAAAACGGGCCGCGAGGGAGCTGGCAACTTTCTTGGCCGCTTGACATAAGAGGGCGCCCAGCGATGCTGCCTGGTTTAGCACACCGTAAATCAGCGCGGTTTGTTTGAAGCCTGGCTCATTTCAAAGGCACGACCGATGTTCGCGTAGATCTTTCAGACAGATGTTTTTTTCGTAATGGTTGGTTTTGGCTATGGAAAAGTTGTTCTGGTGAGGAGCGCCACATTACACGCTCAAAAAACAGCAGGAAAGCAGTAGTAAGGCTACTCAATTGCGTGCTTATCACTTCACAATGGAGTTCTTGAACGGCGAAATGATTTTATCTTTGCGTTGATGGCACTGGCTGTCCAACAATAAAAAATTATGTGGCCCCGAAATTTCGTCATGGTGCTCCGCGATGCGCCCCATTTCTTTGGCCCCACTAATCTAGATTCAATGTGTTCTCCGGTAAGCCGGGAACATTAAAAAGATCCAAAGCTTCTGCGTGTGCGGCACTCATGTTCGAACAAATAGAGGAAGAGGTGGGGATAACATCTCGGACGTAGCTCTAAAGCGTCGATGTGCATCACTAACCCCGGCACAATAACTGCATCCCTGCTCGCACATCGTCGTGTGAACAAAAGAGGAAGCGTCTAATCTCTCGTTTGTTAAAGGGACCCTGAAACACTTTCGATAAGTGCTTTCACTGTTTCCTTCACGTCTGAAACCACTGTAAAAGCTATAGTTATCGCCAGAGCGGAGCGGCACTGCGTGATTTACTCGTTGCACCAGACACGCCTTCCATTGCTGCTTTGTTTCTGCCGCTTTATTTTTAAAGTTGCTACCGAAAAGCCTTAATTTCTGCAAGTGAACGAAAACAGGCGAACAGCTGCTACATGGCCTTAGTGACGTGATTCGAGCCGCAGAAGAACGTAAAGACCGGAAAAGAGAAAAAAATCTTTGAGCGAGTTTACAAGTTATTTGATGGGCTTAATAGCTCTAATTTTGGGCTGAGGGACTTTGCGACCCCCTTATCTAAGTACTGGGGTTGTTGACTCACTGTGTTCAGTAAGCATTCAAGATTTGAAAAAAAACTTGAAAAACTGTCGGAGGGTGTATTTAAAAAGGAGGGAACTCAAGCGACGACAGCGGACAGGGGCGGTGGCGGTGCGAGCGTATTAGTTTCGATGTCCTTGGACTGTGCCTAGCTTCTCTGGCCATTATTCTTTACTGCATGCAAGGGCACTGCAGTTTTTGCACTAACGCCGGTTTTTTTTTTTCTTTTCTGTGCGGCAAAATTATGCACTTTTCGCGTTAGAGGGGGACAGACGAGCTTCTATGTTGAGACCAGAGAGGAAGTCTTCCGCATTTCTAGCATAACCTGAAGCATTGGCGCATTTCCTGTGGCCTGTCAGGCGGGTAATCACGCGCTTGTTCAGGCTTCCAACAGGGAAACGAACACCGTGTGTGTTATGTTGCGCTGTCTCCATTCTGAAATTTGGTCTAGATCCTAATGTGGGTTCCCGGAAAGCATAATTTCGGAATCTTAATTAAGGGAGAGACGTGTCGCGAGAAGCGAATGCGGCGCCATCTCTTAATACCTGCGACGTCTGCGTAACGCTTCAGCACGTCATAGCAAATGGATTCACTGCCTCACGTCATTATAGTGATGGGTAGGGGGCGAAATGCCTTTTCCAAGTACGTGGAGGCCGTGCATTTCCGGTGAAATGCGGAAGTTTAATAAAACGTGGCGACAGCTTACTCTCCACTCGTAAACAGACCAGAGAAAATATAAACCAAGCTTATTTGCGAAAGTAATGCGTAGAACTGATCCAGGGAGCTTTTTTTTTCTCAATAAAGGAACAGAAATAAAGACCCCAAATTTTTTAATGCTCCAACCTAGGATGTAAGCCATAAACATCGCAACGCCGTTACTTAGACTACAGATACCGAGCAGTGAGACCGTTCAAGCAGTTTATGAAAAAGAATCCGATAGCGCTCCAAGTTGAAGGGGCACTGAAGTCAAAATAGAAGTGGCTCTAGGACGATAGGTTAGCCCACTGAGAGCTCGAGGTTACCAACTGTGAAGTTTAGCTTGCTTTTTAAATAACGTAGGAAATAGCGAGGATGTGAAATCAGATGGAACTGCCACTAGCTATACCCCGGAACTTAACCGAAAGTGCTGAAAGCGCCTGTAGTGCGCAACGTCTTTCCCGACTGCTGCTGGATGGCGCCACTTGTTCATATTTGGGGCGGCGGTACCTCTTTTTGAAGCGTGCGAGTGACGCACGTGCGGTTGGTTCGACGACCCAATTCGCGGGGAATCAAAAGGTCAGTGTGTTGTGCTTCAACAACGCGTCGATGGTGATCATGGGTTCCATGAACTAGTCCGAAACAGTGAATGACGTGGGACTTCGGGAGAGCGGGACTGATTTAGGGGAAACTGACTAAACAACTCGGTACATGGTACCGTTGCGTATACTTCAATACCGCGATAGGTCACCGCTGCCTCGCTCGGTTACGGTTGATTGTATATAGCGCCAACAGTAACTGCAGTCACTGTTTGTGTCACGTTTGATCAGCGTTTGATTAGCGGTTTCTTATAAGTCAAGGCATCTTCCGGCACAGAAGAAACGCCAAATAGAAATGTGAAGGTCAAACTTTCATTTGAAACCAACTTTCTCGCTGGCTTCAATGTCCATTTAACTAGTAGACGACAATAGGCGTAACATAAAGTGTTCGCCTTGCTCTGACTAGGAAACACAATATCGCGGGTAGGGTACCACGTTACGTGACACAAATTTGAGAATGAACGGCACAAGTGTTGATGGACGCCTAGCTTGAAATTCCAGTCGGGAAAGCAGCGACAGACCGCATAAGACGATACTGTAGAGGCTTAGCGAAGTGTCTGTCGTTAAGAATGGATTGTAGTGATCATTTGAAAGACTGTCGTTTGTCTCTTACAAACCGAAAGTATTGCAAGAGTTAAGGTGAGTTAAAAAAGCTTAAAATGGCCTTGACGCAAGTGCAGGCCATAGATCTTTCAGGAACCGAAAACGAATGCCGCTGAGCTTTGCACAGTGGTTGCTGTGCCAGGAAAAACAGTTTGATCTCCGACGCCCGGAATCGTTTATTTTTCTACCATTCCGCAGGCATTGCGTTAGTTCTGAAGGCTGGGCTGAGAAACCCACTGCCCCACCGCGTTGCGCTCCTTCTGTGGAGAATGCATAGAGACGGTCCAACACATGCACTTTCTCTCTTCGAGCAGCCCCTCTTGAACATTCCTGTTGCCATGGAGAAGGAACAGCACATGATCACTTTACCTTGGTGCTAGCCTAATGATCATCATGCTCACCAGCATTGGTGTGAGTGCGTTCCGAAGTTATATATGCTGGACGAAGACTGCGATAATGTATAACTTTGTGGTTGTTTGCCAGCCAACTGAGTGTGATATTTGTCGGATTTTCGTTCCGCTTCTGGAGGTTGGAGTATTACTTCATTCGATTTCATTTCCCATTAAACTCCTCAGTGCATTACCGTATTTGCCCGATTTTAACGGGCGCCTTTTTCCCGTTAAAGTAGCTTTAAAAGTTGCGCGCGCGTTACAGTCGGGCCCAAAACCGAAATCGGCTTTCAATGTACCCCTCTTTAGTTTTCATGCCACAAGGGTTGATAAACAAGTTTATGAAGCACAAGAAATTTTCGCTGCTGCATTAACGAGCCTAAAATAAAATTTGTTGTGCCAGGTACGCGGTGCCATCTCTTTTATAGCTACGTGGTAGATGGGCGTCGAATTATTTTTCCCAATTTTCTTGAGTAAACTTGCCCACGAATTACAATCGGGGATGCGTTAGGATCGCGCAAGTACGGTATTCGAAAGCCGGCGAGGGCCTCAGTGTAAGGGAAGGATTCTTTCGGCATTGTCATGTCAACTTCTAGTTCTCTCTCGGACGCCGCATCTCCTTCTTGAAGGACAGACGCACTGCAAAGCCTACTGCTAATAGGGAGATACACTTGGCGCTGGTTCAGGCTGAAACATAGTCAGCGACAAAAGCAGAATTTTGTAAGTCACGCAGTGGCGGCAGCGTAGATTCATCGGGGCTGAGAAGAACGGGACGAAAATGGGCACTGCTGCATAGCGCAAGTTGCGTAGGCTACGCTGAGGGGGAAGGCCGTAGGGGCACATATTCATAGGAGGTGCCTGGGGAGAGCTACCACTGTCTTGAAAAGCCGAGTTAGGCCTTCGAAAGCCGTATATGCTGTACTACTAGGAAAAGAGGTGTCATTGTTCTGTGACCAAAAAAATTGCCATAAAATTACGGGGGATGCTTAGGACTTTATAAGCACGTGAAGACTAAAGCCTAGTGGACCTTCTGTTGATCTGCTGTTGAACTCGGCGTTTAACATTCACGCTGCTCTCGTCGGTCTTCAGCTCCGCTTTCATAGCCGCGTCCTTCCCACGGAAGTTACGACACCGTATTTCAAGGCGATTGTTCTGCCGAGGTGTTCCGCCTTATTAGTTTTCCACGCCCGTAACGAAGCGTGGGTGCGGCGTCTCCTATTGCGATGTCGACTGAAGTTCTGAGCCCACGCTGCGACGTATACAAGGCACGTCCTCTTCCTCTCCGCAGAGTGTCCGAGATGCTGCAGCCTCGACACGCTATAGCACTCTTTGTGCGAGTGCCCCGCGGACCCTTACCCCCCCTTCCCCACCCCCACCCACTGGGAGCAGGCCTTGGGTAGCTCTTGCCTCGTGGATCAACGGACCCTGACGCAACGGGCGCTGCAGGTCGCTTCGGTCATCTGGGCTGAGGCCACCGCCCCAACCTGAACCCGGTGTCTCACCAATAAAGTGTTTTTCTCTCTCTCTCTCCAGAACGTGCTACCGCCCGTCGCCCTTTCCTTCTCAAAACCATTCTCCCCCACTGCAGCTTCTCGTTCCCGGCACGCGCTCCACCGCTCTTTCTCAGAACCTTCATCCGGCTCTCGTGGTTTCATTTCCTGTCTTTCTTGGATAGAACCACGGTGAACTCCAAGACGAAGGAAAGTGCAACACAAGGACAGCCACTGCAATTCCTTCGTCTTCGTCTGATTTCCCGCTGGTTTTTTTTCAAGAATGTCTTTCCAACTAGCCGAGCTCCAACCCTCCTGCATTTCATTTCCTGGCTGGCGCTCTATAGATTGTATTCACTGAAAAGTTCAGCAGGCGATTTTTCGCTTGGCAACACTGACAACCAGCATGACCGTACCCGCTGTGCCCGCGCATGCGCTTTGCGCCCGCATCTCGCACAACAAAGACCTGCGTGCATCGTCTGCCGTGTTTCAACCCCATTCTCGACGGTGGCTTCAACAGATACATTATTAATTGCAATCACATTATGTGTTGAAGCTCTACTTATCTCGAGTACTTCGCATCCCCGGGAAATGAAACCGCGGCTGGGAATTAAGAGACACGGTGCGCACGAGACCGACGGTGCAGTTGCCTGCGAACGCGGATGTCGCCACACGTGTCGTGTGGCGACATCCGCATTCGTGGTTGAATGCGAGAACCGAAGTATTTCAACAAATCTTTCAGGCCTACTCTGATTTAGATAGGATTATAGCGTAGCAGGTAGTGCATTCTAGACCATCTCCGGAGCTTCGCCATGCTCGCACTGGCCAGCCGGCACAAGCGCTGACAAATCGCAAGGGACCTCATGTGCTATGCTTTGTCGGGCTCTAGCGCGTCACGTTCCATGTTAGGACACTCGCCACAGCAATATTTTCCTACCCGCAACCTCCACCTCAAGCAGCTCCTGCGTGTCTGAGGTAAAGCAGCCAAATTCATAATTGCGACTCATTAGCCCTTCAAACACCGTGTTGGTAAATTCATCGCAGCTGTTCTGCCGCTGTGGTATTCGCTGCAGCAACCGCCGACCCAACGGTTTCGGGCTTATTTGGTCAGCGGCTGTCATTAGCTGCAGGCACGAGCAATTTTGTTGGCGCGAAAACTGTGCCCCATGCACAAGATGAAGTTATAAAACCTAAAAATACGGGTTTCCTAGCTTTTCGTGGGGTGCGCAGGAACGTAAGATTTTGCGCTGGGCGGCCGCTTTTCTGATGGAGGCGAAAAGCAAAAATGCCAGTGTGTACGAGATTTCGCCGTTAGGATCCCCACGCGGTGAAAATTAAATCGGAGCCCTCGACTACGGCGCGCCTCATCGCCTGCGTTGCGTCGGCGCGTAAAACATTGCAATGATCAATCATTTTGCACCGGTTTTTAATGAGGGTAGCGGTGCTGTCGTTGGGCCCTGGTACTCTGTGATTTGGGTGCTGTGCACGGGTGCACTCAATTAGGCAAAATAAACGGCCACAGTTTGAAAAACTACTTCCAGTAATTTCAATACGCGCGTAAAATATAAAAATCCGAAGAAAGAGAGCAACCTTTAATTGCGCGGCATTGGATTTGAATTATTTCAACCTACAAATGCAAACAAGATAAGGCTAAGACTAGTTTGACGAGCCGGTAGCAGTAACATCTGTGATGAATAGATTTTTAATGCATCATATAAAGCCCTTGACCCAAAATTTACGGTGGAAATCTGAATCGATTGAAGACATATAGCACGAGTAATGGTATCACAAGTGTAAAATTCACAGCTACGATGTGTGGACGAGTTTTGTCCATAGTCGAGTAGTTAAGACCTAGCAATGCAGCACGCGTACCAAAGTGAGCTTACGATTATGTAAAAAAAATATCACCGCAGGGCAGAAGATGGAAATAATTGGCAACGAGTCATGTCCCTGTAACTTGTTCCGAGGGTTTCAGCCCCCATACTCAGGTTCGCCAGTCGCCGTGGAGAGAACGATTCAGACCTCCGAATCAAAATGACCGTAAGCACCTAATGTGGGCAGTGCATTCTTAATCACTGGCAGGCCTAATAGAACAAAAATGTAGCGATAGCCGAAGCAAAACACAGATATTATCCGGGCACATTCGCCTGTGATAAGGAATTTAAAAAAACAACAAAGGAGAATAAACAGTGCTCAACGCAACTACGAACAACCCAAAATAAACAATATACGTCGTAACAACACCAATTGCTAATAGGAAGGGAGTAGTTTACGAAAAATGTGCGAGAATCCTGCATAGTCACTCGTATTGGCTATCATCGGTTGCGTCGAAGCTTGCTTTCTCCTTCCGTTTGGCCCCCTCAGAGGCGCACCACGGTGTCTTGTACACGCGCCGCACCGGGGACCCCGATATCGCTGTCCTCACAGAGGCCGATTTGGTTACGCGTGACTCCAAGAGACACAGCACAGCAGTTTCCACCGTTGTCCGAGAGCGACAACCAGACTAGCGCCGCCGAAACACGGCTTTCTTTAAATACGATCTTGGCATGGTGCTCCAAACTTCTCGATTCGTCCCGCTGTCACCTCGGGACGCCGGGTTTATCTCCGCCACGCAGAGCTTGGGCAGCTGGGCTAGCCGCCCTCTTTGACCCGATGTTTGGAGAAACACTGTTGCCCGGAAATAGTTACACCGACAACGCTTTCAGCCTAGGCGGGCGGGAGAGGGGGCACTGTTGGGATCCTTGTTACCTTGATGGCGGCACACCCGGCTCGGCTCATGCTTCTAACCACAGTCCCCTCACTGTTGAAAAATCGCGTGTTCGGAAAGATCGCATTCCTTTTGCTAAATAAAGCTTAACCGTATGGCACAGGGCTCGCCATTATCTGTATGCACACCGCCCCTCGAGTGACAGGTAACATATACAGCAAGATGGCGCTACTTTGTCGAGCGTTACATTGAAAATTATGAAGAATTGCGTGCGAGTTCCGGGAATGCCAAAAAGGAAATAAAATTCATGAAACTTTTGCTTGTTTATGGAGATGGCAAATGGACGTCACCTGCTATCACTGTTGTTCCGGCTTTACGGTAACGAAACGGAAGTCCACTGCATGAAACTCTGCCTCGATTAGTCTTAGCCCCACATTAGCATTTGACAGCCGAGGTATGAAATTAGAAGTTTTAATGTCTATAGACGAGACCTTCTGAATAGCGGGCCAGGGAAACAATTTACGGAAACATATTGACATTTGTCGGAATGGTGCCTCACACTTTGGCCGAAATGTTATCTCTGCAAAATCAGCTGTTGTGATATTGTGTAATATCTGAAATGTCTATTTCGAAAATTTACCTGAAACACTGCAGTGTTTAAAAAGGGGAGTGCGAAAAATTCCAGGCACCATTAAGAATATGAAGCCCAAATCAAACAGGGGCGAAGATCACCTGAGGTAGCGACAAACATAGAGGGATTCTGGTGTGCGTCAATGGGAGGTTGCTCGGGATGGTGGAGTCTTCGTTACCGAAAAAAAAGTAAAGCGCTGGAATGATCCAAACTATAATTAATTGAGGTTTGTGTTTGGAGTGGATAATATCTTCAGAGAAAACAGAAACAGGTACAGCCTTCTCTGTCCGCCACGGCAACACGAAAGCGATAATTTTCTAAATCCTAATCGCAATAGTCGATATTGCCACGTAATAAATTTTTTGAACAAGCAATGTATCGTTATCTTCTGCGCTGGAAAATGGTATCGCTGCGGTTTAAAATTTATTATTACGTACCTTAACTTTTACCTGTTTGAACGATCTTGAGGTATAAAAAATAAAATCAAGCAAAATTGAAATAACCGAAAAAATTAATTTTCTGTTGGTGCTCCAGCCATACATGTTCTCCAGAAACTTTTTGCACTATTCGCATAACTTTGTCAAGTTGACTAAGGACTTCATTCGCAACAACGCTTCTTACAACACAAGCGAGAAAGTGTAAAATGGCAACGGCCAGGTTAAATTCCTCTCATTCTAGAAATATTTCAATGGCCCCGCACCTATATCTTGAGAAAAGGAGAAATTTAGGGATACGCTTTTGGCAAGAGAATCTGGTGCAATCGCAGTTTCTAGTACCTCAGAAACGAAAGTTCGCGCACCGTTGAACTTGACGGGCTCTGATCGATGTTTTGGAAGAAGTCCAGACATAGGCCACAAAGGGCAGCAAGCGCCTGCTTCGGCTGCACGCAGAGCTGGAATGGGCGCCAATGCTTCAGATTTCTTCACCTTTAGATAGAGTGCTCCTAATGACAGATGTCCTGAGGCTTCGTGAGGCCGTGCGCTGCAATTGGCCGTGGGAGGTACTTGCAATCGCTGGACGCGTCGGTGCGAAGTGCAGCGAGATTATTCGGACGCCATATAGCTCAGACGGAGGATAACGCAATACGTGCGAAGCAGCTGATTCGAAATTGTGTACAGGTTGTTGTAGCTCGGGGCCGGTCGGCTGACGGATTACGTGTGCACGGGACCCGCCGCGTGTTTCAGTTGCTGAGGCGTTCTGCTGCTGAGCTCAAGGACGCGGGTTCGATTCCCCGCTGCGGCGGTTCTGATGAAGGCCAAAAGCGAGAACACCCGTGCGTACGAGATTTCGGCGCACGTTAAAGATCCCCAGGTGGTCAAAATTAATCCGGAGCCCTCCACTACGGCGCGCCTCATCGCCTGAGTAGCGTCGGTGCGTTAAGCCTCATAATCAAATCAAATTGCGCGGGGACAAGACCTCTTCTACTCAGATTGATGCTTTCACAGTATGCAGCAACTGTAGACGAAATATGATGATCTTCGTATGCAGCTGATACAATTCACCGACGCCAGAACGCATCGTGGCGTGCGTAGGGATATTTAGAAGCGTAAAAAAACGAGATATTGCAAAACGCCATATCGATGTAAACCCTTTGTCAGGATTTTCTAGGCCCTTCCTAACCTTCTGGACTACAAAGAATTCAAAGAATAAACTTAAGCTTTATATGTGACAAACTTATCTAATAAGAGTACGACAGAAAGGTGTCTTCCCTAGCTATCCGGCCTAAAACGTTTCAGCCTCGCTCGTGACGTAAGCTTGTAGATTGAATTTGTTTACGGCCTGTGCAATTTCGGCTTGGCTTAGAAAATTTTGTCAAAGCTTGTATATTATCTATAGGCAAGGTGCAGCCTCTGTATTTGTAATTCTAAATTGACCTTTTTATTTTATTGCATATCGCATCCAAGCAGCGGTCGATATCATGTACTACGTATTCCCGGAATGCTCGACATTGTCAATTCATGGGGAACTAAACATAGTTAACCTTGTATTGATCTGGTATCAGACAATTGGCGACCACGCATGCCGAATGAGAGTGCCCGGAAGTCTTTTGTAAGTCCATTAAGCAGGCCTACTTAGTATACAGCAAAAATTCCTACGCACCAGAGATTTCATATCGCGAATAAATCGTCCAAAAACATGTTCACTGCACGCTTTAAACCAGACTGTGTGTCCCGCAGCAATTCGCTGAAATTGTAATTGCGGAAATGCTAATTTATTTGGGTGCGACAGCAGAAAAATAAAAATAAGCCAATATCCTACCGGAATGCCTTGATATGACAAGAAGATACCAACGCAACGTGCCACCATGAACAACGCATGCCCCATACACGGCTCCCTCTTCATTTGATTCCTTGCGATTCCGTCGACACACAATTCACACTTTGCCGCGAAGGAAGCTTAAGGGCGAACGCGAACATTTCAGTGCGAGCTACTTCAACTACGGGCCATTGCTTGAGTATCCAGACGTAACAAGCCCCTCGCTGCGGGTCCTCCAACCCGCAAGCCTTTGCGGCAAGGCCTGCTTTTACAGGATACGCTAACTCTAGAACCTAGCCAGCTAGCTTTACCGACACCCACCTGGTTGAATCGACTGCTTTCTCACCGTTTCCCCTATCAGTGCGGTCATCATCGAGGTACATTTGAGATTTAGCGGTACATCACATCGCAAAATAGCACATATGTCTATTTTTGTAGGATTTGGTGTACGCCTTGTTAAAAAAAATATTGTCTTACGCAGGTTCCCACATGTGTCACAGTTGACAAATTGTCGCCATCACTGTTGCCCTCATCGTGATATCAGCATGGCGAGGAGCCGGATAGTCTACTCGACCGCCCACGCTCCCCACTAGACCCAACAGCGCCCAGTGATATAATGCTACATAGCAATGAGCGAGAGTTTAGTTTCGTGGTGATGCCAGGTGAATACTTTCGACGCGTGAAAAGAACCGGTGACGTTCAAAAGCAGGGTAGGCTTAGAGTGCATCTTGTCCTATACCAAAATAGGTTTAAATACGGTGCGTACGGACAGGTACACACGCATGCACACACGCACACATGCACGTATATACAGTATATATATTCGCACTTTCCAGCAACAGTGGCGCCGCCGCGCACCCTTTTCCCGAAGCTGTTTGCAGATGACCGGCGTCCCGGGCGAAGCCATCCGGAGCGTTCGGAAACGTGGGGACTGAGAACGCGAAACCAAAAAGCAATCAAATGTGCTGTGTGCAGCGATCAGTACCAGGCGAAGCCAGCGTTCATATTTTTCCCATAGATAAAAAAGCACGAAAGGTTTGGATAACTATGCTCCGCATTGGAAAAGGTGTCAGCAACACAATGGGGTTTGCAGTAGTCACTTCACGAAAACTGAATTCTTCTGGAGCAATATCCGTAAGTTTAGTTCGTTCTCTCGTTATTATTACTGTGTTTATAGTGCAAGTTGAGTGTGTCGTTTATTAGTAGATGGTCTGCAGCCATTGAAACCGCGGTTGAAGAAAGCCACCGTGCCGGCACATAACATTCTTATGCGCACGCATGAGAAGGGTGAAGCCAAGAACCAACAGGGGGACGTCATTGTTCTTTTATTAACGTAGTGGTTTCTTTTCATAAATACTGCATTCTAGTTGCATTTTGTGCTTTGTTGGCTGGTTTGTGCTTCGTTCTCTTTTTAGCATTATGTGTGATTACTGTTTTGAACTTGCTGCTTTTTTTTCTTTCTCAACCCCCCCCCCCCAGGAATGGGCGGTGTGGGTATTTGTAATAAGTAAAAAAACTTGTGACTGCGGTATTGTCGTTTCCGACAGCACGCTTAAAGCACAGCACAGCTGATGTAACAGGCCCTGTCGTAGAGGCGTCAGCGTTTGATATTTAGTTTCGGTATTTTTATTATCACCTGTGACCTGCATAAACGCCATGGGATCTTTCCTTGTAAAAACAGCCCACAAAATTATAATATACTCGCATTATTCGTACTTAACCCGACAAAATTGCGCAAGTGACAATAACAAAACGCTGTTCTCGGTTGCGTCTAATGAGCTCGGCTTGGCGGCTGATAAATATTCGTAAAGTGCGCTCGAACAATTTTACGAGCATGGATAGAAGTGTAGCATCCTTTACCGAACCTGCAGTGCCAAGAAATGTTCACGCAGTGCGGTTGGCTGGTGACGCCTTTCTGTTGCAGGCAAAATCCCTCGATGCTCCGCATGTCATCGGTGGCCTCCCTGATGCCGCAAAACACTGTGTGACTAGCGTTATAAACTCCTTCCCCTTCGACAAAGCACCTTCGTGTCTCATCGGCAAAGGAACAGGTGGTCTGAAAAAATGCTAATAGGCCCGAATCGGCATTTTTCTCCAGACGCGCGCACTTACGCGACGTCCCGATCATCGTCCCGTCCTCCATTTTGGATACGCCGTCGCGCCATCTATATTCGCTGGGAAGTGCGAATATAGTGTGTGTCTGAGCACGCGTATTTTCTCAAGCGTAATTCCATCCATCAGCTGTCATTACATCCTACGTTTTTTCAATTCATTACGAGAGAAACCGACCGGAATTTTTCTGAGAATAGCTTGTTCAGCTGTTGATTGGACACACAGCTCTTTAGTCGATGGTGTCTTTAAGCGTAGCACAACATCGTTGCTGTTTAAGGCTGAGCGAATGCGTAAGGTGTACAATATTTTTCGTTTCACTGCCCTTGCACAACCATTAGACCTGAAGCGCTTGCTGGCGTTCTCTTGTGGTTTCACTTGACCACGCAGGTTTTATTTTACACATATTTATTTTTATTTTTATTATCCTCGAAGGCAGCCTGCGTTATCCTCAGTTCTTCTTTACGACACCCGCTTTCGAGACGCGCCAGACACAGCACAAAACAAAACAAAATCCTAGAAGCAGAACGTGCGAAAGCTTCGAGAAAGGTGAACGAACACCGCCACGCCGACAGAGGTGTTGCAAGGTGATGGCTAAAGCGTCACCGTCATTTGTTTCTGCCAATTGACACACGACCGACCCTCGCCTGCTAGAAGTCTTGGCAACGGCTGGCAGCGTCCGCTTAAGAAGATTTCACTTGCGGCGTTTGCCAAGAACAGCGCTTTTTTCTGTTTATTTTTTGTCTTGCGTGCATTACCCTAGAAATGAGTCGAAAGCGAAGAGCGAATTTTTCTGTTCCTTTGGAGTACCCCCGTTGTTGGTTTGTCTCAGAACCCTATTCGAGGTGGAGTTTTGACATCAAAGCTGGACAGCTGACGTGGCGCTCTTTATGAAAGTTTTAAAGGTAAAAATCCTATTCGAATCAGAAAAAAAAATTAGGAAAAACGGAACAATGAGGATGACTTTGCATTGTTGCGCTGTGCGAGGTGGTTTAATTTTCACCTGGCGTTTCTGAATTAAAATGAGAGCGTATAAGCTAAGCACCGCTATCACTGTGAGCCACTGATTGTTGTAAGTAATTAGGACAATTTGTAAGCTTCGTGAGAACTCAACATGCCGTGTATAACGTAGTAGTGAGAGCGCTGAAGAGCAGTGTTGTACGGAACGGCGTTCCTGCAACTAGTTCCTTTTTGGACGAAAGGAGCAACGCCACCGACCCTTTAATGGTCGGTGGAACTGTAATGGTAACTCGTTAGGTTTTTGAAGGAACGGCAGGAACGGTGTTCCTTCTGCAAACGTTACATGGCTAGGAATTGGCTGCTTTTGATTCCAAGGCTCGAACAGAAAAATCCACATGTCACTACTGTGTTTCTCTTCCTATAAGCTGGACAAATTGCCCGCCCTTCAGCGGAACGCGCTCACTCGAAGGCATAGGTCGGCGTACTCACTCGTGAGTACACTCATTTGTACTCATTTGTACTCAAACTTACGAGTGAGTACGATGATGAGTGATCACACACCCAGAAAAAAACAGTGAGTACGATGACGAGTGAGTACAGGGGTAAGTCCACTACTCGTGAGTACAGTACTCATGAGTACACTACTCATGAGTATGAGTACTCATGAGTACAGTAATCATGAGTATGAGTACTCATGAGTTTGAGTACTCATGAGTATGAGTACTCATGAGTACACAGTACTCATGAGTACACAGTACTCATGAGTACACAGCACTCATGAGTACAATACTCATGAATACTGTTTTTGCGAGTGCTTGCACTCTTGAGTATATGCACTCCTGAGTACATTAGTGCAAACAAGAAAACGGACGACAATAGCTGCCACCCGAAGACACGCAGAAAAACGCAGTTTACGGCCACGGCTGCACCGTTAAGCCCCGAGCTCCCCTGAGCCCGACCAGGCCTGAGAACAAGAGGAGACGCCAGACGCAACGCGAGTGCTTACGTTCCGTTTCGCTTTCTCACATGTACTTGCCTTCGCGCAGTAAGTCGCCCAACGACAGTGCACCGTGTCAGACGTTTTCTTCCTCTGTCTTGATTTATATGTAACCTGTGTGTTTCTAATCAATTAAACAATTTATTTTTTCTACTTAGTTTTTCATCCGAGCTACGACCTAGCTAACAGTGCAGATAGGTTGATTATTCGTAATACAAATTGAGTACTCATGATTGCAGAATGAGTAGTACTCATGAGTAGTACTCATGAGCAGTAGTAGCACTGATTGAGTACTCATGAGTACAGATTGAGTACGAATACGCGTGAGGACAAATGAGCTTGAGTACAAGTGAGTACGATTACAAATGAGTATTTGATGAGTGAGTACGAGTGATTTTGTGAACAGACGAACTTTTTGAGTCTGAGTTCGATTGAGCACAGCGTGAATGAAAAAAATTGTGATTGAGTTTGAGTGAGTTTTGTTTGTTTTGCCGACCTATGCTCGAAGGTCAAAGACAGAAGAATAACCACGCAGTGGGCCGCAGCTTGTGCTTGCGTTTCATGGCGGTTGAGCTTATGCGGCGTTCGGCGGGTGAATAGCGCAGCCGTAAGAACTTTTTTTACCTTTCGTCGTTTGTCTGGGCAGCATGCGCGTCTGGTCGATAGAATTGTTCCCTGCCGGGGAAAGGTTTCCGAGTTGCACTGCAGGCACCTTGTAAAATCACCGTACATTGTCATGGGTAATAGCCGCATTACAGCACGCGAGCCGCGGGTGCGTTCTTGTCGAGGGAGTTAACCTCGCTGTCTAAAAGTCACCGGGATTGCAGGGTCACCGGGTCACCGGGAATTATTCGGGATTGCAGGTTTAGACCCCTCAAAGGAAAGCTCGAGCTCGTTGTCGCCAGTTGCTTAATGCCAAGTTTTATGCTATCATGGATCCCAGACAGTTCTATGTGAGACAAGGCGACCAACGACATTAAAGACAGAACTGGCTCTGGTGACCGAGCCATCCAGCGCAGTTTTTGCCACCTCGTACGCGCCCGAGGATTTCTTCCCTTTGGGGAGCAAACCAAACCCTTCCTGCCGAGGCACAGGATGAGCTGGTGCGGTACCTGTTGGTACCAGTTTACTACCGCTGTCGCAGATGAAGAACTTCGAGGGACTGAACCAACTTTTCTTCAAGTACAACACGTTAGTACCCTCAAGCGCTTCCGTGGGACGGCTCTATAACATTGCCAACGAAGTGTTGACGAAAAAAGGGTTTGTCTGTCTGACTCCGACATCCAGATGCAACTCTTGCTGAGGTCAAACAAGCGGCTGTACTTAGTTGCGACAATGTATTCGGACATTTTTTCCCACTAATTGTTTTTACATTTTTTCGTTCATTCTACATTTTTTCTCTTCTACCATATCCTATAACTTTGTTATGTAGTTCATTTTTTTCTGCCTGAAGAACCAAAGAATAAGTCATGTCTGTACCACAGAACGTGTTTTAATGTTTTATCATTACTTTTTATTTATTTGTGGTTCTTTCTTTTACTTTAGAGTGTTGCACCTTGTGTCCGACTATATTGTTCATAGTGTAAATGTTTTTTTACGCAGGTGATTAGGCTCCGTGTTGTATTTCCTGTGCTTTTTTCTATGCGGATTTCAAACCACCGCAACTGATTCGTGGGTCGCGTCCACATACTTGGCTCTCTTTGGTTGTTTTGTGTTCGGCATACCTTGTCATTGTTGTGCGTAGATTTCATGTGCGACTACTCTGTTGGGTTGTATTCTTTTTCTCTTTATCGTCTTCCGACCTAAACATGGATTGCGAGCCTCGTAATCATTACTTGTTCTGCTCTGTTTTGTTACTCGCAAACTTGTGCTGTATGATCCGCCAAGCTTCAATTTTGAAACCCCCTAACTAAATTCCCTGCGAAGGGAATTTAAGTAAATTATCTTCGCAGTAAAAGCGAAGGGAATTTAAGGGAATGAGTAAGGTGTTTTAAAAAAACTGTAATATTAAGTAAGCATACATTAAAGGCCGATGCATTATTCCTTTCGACGGGTATTTATAATGCAACATATTCAATTACGTTCCTGCATGTGAGTAACTTTCTATTCACATATCTGAAGCGCAGTAACCTTACTGCACATTTGTAAGTGCGAAGTAGGAAGTGTCATATGTGTTGTACCTATAATAGACGAGCACCTAAATCGCAGTTAGTCATGTTGGAGTTCGTGTGGGAGCATTTCTTTGGATTATTTTTTGATCTCCAGATACACTAATGCCGGCGGTGTTCATGTTCGTATGAAATACACAGTTCGATTTGAGTTTTAAATTTCTCACTTTATTTCGCCTGAGAAATCCGGCACCGTATTTTAATTTAAAATGATGAAATGTAACCTTAATGTAACGACACGTTCCAACGTTCGAAGTGGAACTAGAACGCGTTCCTTTCGCAATTAAGGAACTTGTAACAGGGACTCGTTGTAAAATTGGGAAGGAACGAGGAACGAGCTTTCGTTCCTGTTTTAGAGGAACGTGTACAACACTGCTGTAGAGCAAGCTGAATCCACCCGGTCTGCTCGCCTGCAAAGGGCAGGCTGACCGAGCGGTTTCAGCTTGCTCTTCAGCGCTCTCAATACTACGCTAAATACGGCGTGTTGATTTCTCACGAAGCTTACAAAATGTCGTAATTACTTACAACATTCAG
Source organism: Haemaphysalis longicornis (assembly GCF_048455015.1). Lineage (NCBI taxonomy): Eukaryota > Metazoa > Arthropoda > Arachnida > Ixodida > Ixodidae > Haemaphysalis > Haemaphysalis longicornis. The sequence continues at coordinate 13,288,296 of NW_027526233.1, forward strand.
CGGCGGACAGTGATAGCGGCGCTTAGCCCTCTGCAGGCCACTTTCTTCGTTGTGCTGGCGTCACTTCCGTGACGGATATGACGTAAGGGAAATCTTCGGCCGCACACCTGCTCTCATTCCACCGTGTGGTGACAACCTCCCCCCGGGTCTCAGCGGTGCCGAGGAGGTTGCGCTCAGGAGGATTGGGGTGAGGGTGGCCTTAACTCCTGCCGTGACCTGCCACGGGCCTCAATACCGAGGTTCCTTCTCAAACCCTGGTTGCCCAGTTTGCACCAAAGAGACGCGATCGCCGACCTTCACCACTTGCTGTGGTCCTGCCTCGCAATGAGGCCGACGAGACTGCGGCACCTTGCGGCGACCGGCGTCCGCGTAGACGACGCCTCCGCATATGCCGCATGGATACATGGGCGCCATCATCGTTTACTCCTTGACTTCATCCGGGAAACGAACATTTTCATTTTCATCTAATCACCATAAACTCATACCCCCATATATATGCCCTGCGACAAAATAAACGTTCATAAAAGAACACTTTGGTGTTGAAAAAAATATTTTCGTTCTTATTTTTTTAGTACCCGGAATCTGACGCATACCCTTTTCTAGATTGGATATCTCGCATGCTTAAAAGTAAGCTACCTCAGACAGTAGTCTTTCCCAACTGACCGTCTGAGCGCACACTTCTAGTCTGAATAATATAAAAAAAGTTTTGACCCCGACAGTTGACCACAGGTGGATATAATTGATGTCGTTCAATCCCTAAACTCTGCGATAGAGCACTTTCATGCATGCACGAGCGCAATGCAAGAAAGCCAAATTTCTGAAAGGGCACATGATGGGACAGAATGCATAATACAGCCTATTCCTTAAAAAAAACACCCTATGCGACAGAAATAGGGTGGTATTGTTCGAAGACTCACTGCGATGCAACCTACACTCGCACGGCAACGAAAAAAAATAGTGCTAAGAATAACCGGGTTCTGTGGGAGCATTTGAACGCAAAAACACGCCTGAGTGCTAACCTTTAGAGTAATGCCGAACTTGTTAAGGTAGGCCTAGCTCTTGAACATGTGTGACAGTGTCACATCAAATCGCTCATTCAGGGGTAATGGCTCAGTATTTTCTCTAAGTTGCGTCAGGAGTTTTACGAAAATGAGTAAAAGATGCGGTTACCGGGAACTCAACAACCTTCTCAGGAGATCGCACACTCTTGGATCTTAGTACCCAGCACGGAGACCTTATCACGGCACTTCAGAAATCTAGAAGGATTAGGCCAAACTACCTGACGCACAAGCCTATAGTGATAACTTCCAGAAACGCACGTGTATTTGTGCCCGCTTTTGTTCTTGCGGTGCCAGAGTCTTGCTTGATTTTCCCTCACAACTCAGCTTTACTGCTTGCTGTTTACGCTGCAAACCAAAGTAGGCATAGCCTACCATCGCAAATAGCGACGACTAACCAGCTGCCTTCGCCCCTTTTTGCGTCGCTCCAAGAAGGCAAGAAAAGACGAACTGGCGATATGTGCAGGTGCCAAACAAAGCGCAAGGTCGCCGAACCGTGGTTTGCGAGCGCCGGAACCGACGCTAGAACCCGCTTTCTCAGGACGCCTGTCAGGCTACCTTCCTGAGCGGATTGTTCCCAGAAGTTGTCGTTGCTCTCCTGCAGAGCTTGCACTCGTCTCTTTGCAGCTTCTGGCAACAACCCTTTTGCGCTGGCGCTAAGTTTTGGTGGACTCCGTCTGCTACACTCTCTCCAACTGCATTGCTTACCCCGCCTTGTAAGGAGCACCCCAGGGCACCAATGTCGTTCATGCGCAAGCATGCTCTATTGGCAGAGGACTTTTGTCTACATTGAGAATGGTGCGAAGCTGCGGTAAGATATCAGTGGCTGCTGCCTCGAAATAAACTGCATTCATGAGTTGACGTCAGGGGCCTTTGTACAAAGCCGCGAGACAAAATTAAAGGGGCAATGAAGAGAAACTGCATGTTTGGTTTGTTGAAAACACTGCACCGATTAAATATGATGATTGCAATTGTGAAGCAGTGTTCCTAAAACCAAACTGGAAATAAAAAAAATCATATGAAGAAATTATGACGCACGGGTCATTTCATAGCGGGCTCCTATATAAAGTCGCAGGTACGGGTTTTGTGGTGGGCTGCCACCCGTCAAAATCTCGATAAGAAACACAAATGCACCATTGCAGTGGTGGGCTAGCTTGACTGCAAAAGCTCGGTTAACTTCACTACAACTTGCTTTACTATACCCCAAATCGCCACTGCTTGCGTCATGTACAGCAAAAGTGCTAGATTTTCAAGTAGTTTTATCTTTCTGTTTACAAAAAGAGCGTTCTTAGCGGCCGAAATTAACTTGAATGGCTAATTTCTCAATTAAAAATGTTTCATTTTTTCTTAATGACCCCTCTCCGGCAGCGGCTGCCTGGGGAAAATTCTGAGGACACCCCCTTGGTTTTCAAAGGAGATTCCTTTGCGACAAAACGATAGTCTGTTGACATCGCAAGAGAAAAAGGGCGACTTTGAACCTACTCAGCAAAAAAGTCATTCCTACTCTCCTTAGATGAATGCCAAAGCAAGCTAGAACGGCGGCGTTGCGTATTCGTGTGTCTGGGCCGAAAGGCGGCAGGCAGCACTGATATATTGAATACCATCTCACTATGGGGGAGGCGGTGCGATATGTAACCTTTGTTTACTGCTACGAAGCAAACGTATGTTGAATGATGGTGAGAAAAATGGATTCGCAATGGTAGGAGCGGAGGTGGTGAAGACTTCGCCGTATGGGAATAGAAGCATGTGGACGACAAAGAAGGCAAGACAGCATTGTAGCCATGCTGACCACTGCCCATACTATTTCTTTTAGTTAATGACTACACATACAGATTTCAAAGGCCTTTTTAAATGCATAGCATTTTAGTAACTCACAATGTCACGCGGCGTTCGGCCTAGTCCGCAGCCAGGCCACTACACTATAAAAGAAACAACAGTTTCCGGCGCCCGGATTCGAACCCATGACGGCGCGGGCGGAACGGCAAGTGCCGGGCGCACTACCGATTGAGCCACGCAACCAACACGGATTTCGATGCACCGATAGCGCCTTATATCCTTCACTCATTTATGGTTTGTTTCGAAAGCGCCATAAGTTGTCACGCGCCTCCGCAAGATGGCGACACAGGTTCCGCGATCGAGACTATGATCGAGAGACCCGCCATAAGTTGTCACGCGCCTCCGCAAGATGGCGACACAGGTCCCGCGATCGAGACTATGATCGAGAGACCAGCAGCGCTGGTCGCGTCTCGTGCTGCCGGGACGCCCCGCTGTAGCCCACCGCAAATTTGATGACGTGCAGCGTGTAACAAGAAAACCAACAACCAATACGTAATCCATACGACTTGCCGGCGCACCCCCTCGGAAATGCTGTGCATTTGATCGTGCCCCTCGCGAGGGGGATTTTTGGGATACCTAACTATAACAATTTGATCCATCTGTCTGCACATCTGTAGACGATCCGTCCAGGCAAACGCCGACAGAACGGTTTGAAGAAGTACACTTAGGAAGCACTTTTTCACACTTACAGAAATGGGGCATGCTTCAAGTAAATGGGCATTGTTCTCAAAACAGGGAAGAATAGGCGTTTTTAAGGAAAGGCAGAAGTTTCTAACAAACAGTAGCAGCAGTTTTATTAAATAACATTGCAGGTGTTGTTTTCGCGAAAGGAAATGGAATGTGTTAAAAATGAGAGAAGAAAAAAAATGGAAAATGAAAAAAAGAAATATAACTCGAGATCGAGGCGTTCAATGTGAACCGTAGCTAAGGATCTCAACAGATTCATTCCCAACGGGTGGCCCGCAAGCTGTAGGAACGCGGGGAAGAAGAGCTCGGAATTCCTTCATTGAATTTATCATGATAGGAGCGCGAGGGGTAAAAGGAAACAGAGAGAGGACGGTGTTGAGTGCAGGGGAGTATCGGTTTGGGCGAGTTGGTACATAGCGACCTATCGAAGCGCAGCAAAGATTGGGACAGGAACACAGAAGACGACACACTGTGCTTTGTGTGTCGTCTTCTATGTTCCTGTCCTCGTCTTTGCTGCGCTCCGATACGTCGCTGAGTGCAGGGGCCTTTCAGTGACACTTACAGTGAAGCGAGTGGATCTGCAGTGAATTTGTTCCCATTATATATGCACGTTGATGCATTAAGCGAAAGAGTAGCTGTCCACCACGCTGAAGATCGCAAGCATGAATGGGCATAAGCTGTATCTCCCGTTAACACGTTTCCATACCCTGGTGCTTTTGTTTTTCTGAGACGTACGTAAAAGGGGTTTAACGGTCTCATTTGTTTAAGTTATTTAGCGTCGTATGAGTTTTTAGCGTTTACTACCAAGTTATTGATTCCTGAGTCCCCTGAACAAGTGGTGGGCTCTCTGGTGTCATTATTGGATGCGTGATTGACGCCTTTGAACTGATTAACTGATTAACGCCTCTGAAATACCTTTACAGGTTGATTGGGAGAATGCAGGCGGCATTCGCGATGATACCAGTAGTTCGAAAACCTCCTACCACGTAATGGCCACCAGGCCTGAAAACGCCGGGCAGGTTTATTCAAACTGCAACAGGTATGATTGAAATTTTTTCAAGTGGAAATTTGAGCGCAAAAATTTCCACTTGAAAACATGAACCAACTAGCCCAACAACAAGTTTTATTATGATTGAAATGTTGTTGCGGCATGCAAATATGGATGCGGCTTCTGAACTGCTGTGTGCATATTTTCGTGTAACTAAACATCGTCACAAACATCAGAAACTGCAAGGACAAAAACATCATGCGATTCATAACGCTACGGGAGATAATTACGTTCTATTGATTTTCGAATACGGCCTCATTCAGTAGTGAACTCAAGTTCGCCACAAGTAAGGCCGAGAGCAATGAAATAAGAAAATCTAGATTTTCTGTCCGGGTTGCAGTCCATACTACTATCCGACTGTTTAGAGTAGTATCTCTATGACTCTTCGTGAGTGTGGCAGATACCAATGTGCACCGAATGCAAGTTATTATTTATTCGCACAGCCATTCATTGTTAATTGCCTTTCCTTCAGCCGATGCGAAATGCCTGATAGTTCCTGATTTGAAGAAACTTATAAAGAACGAAGAATGGGTATGGCACTAGGGTGCGTGGGGCTAAACGTTAACAAAGTTAAAGGTAATAGGCGTAAGGGACGAATGATTACACACCATCCGCAACTGCCAACCTTTTGAGCACACAGCACACATTTTATGGAATGAGGGAAGCAGGCATTTACCAGGCCGCGAGTCGTCAGGAGGAATACCTGCGCTGTCATCTCATTAGCGCCACCTACTTTATTGACAGCAATGGACACACTGCCTTTATTCACAGCTATTCCACGTCCTCCCATGATATTGCTCATGTATACCGCCAGACGTGCTCTGGTGTATCTGTGTCGCCATCTGACCAACGCTGGTCGAGAGTGTACACCGTATTTCCTCAAGGACATCCCTCCTGCTCAATGCCTAAGAAGTGGCACGAATTGCATTAAGCTGCGAGGTCCAGGAGGACCGAATCGTGTTAACGAGCTTCTGTTTTTAAACGTCTGAGTGATCATAATAATTTTCCCTTTGACGAAATGAACAGAAAACATTTCTTTCTGTTTTTTATGAACAGATAACTTCAGCTGGGTCGAGATGTTATTCTCAACAGGAAATGATCAGTGTGAGCAGAATTTAGCTCTTTGGCAAATTGTAATTTTTCGTGTCCGCAGTTAAAAATGCCAAGAAACTGCCGAGCGCGCGCACGTGAGCGGGGGCATCGCTGCGACCATCGGGCAGTAGAAAAACAAACAAGAAACTGCCCGGCGCTCGTGTGTGCGCGCCTTGGGGCGGCCGCCCAGCGTCCCAGGCGCATGCTCGTCAAGCCAAGCCCACCCACTTAGAGAGATTGGCCAAGTTTGGCCGAAAAAATAAAACTCCAATGTTCGCTGTAATCGGGTAAACACTTGCTCAGAACGAAAAACACACGTCATAGCGTGCGCCCCTCCAAGGTGCTGTCTAATGATTATCCCTTTCAAAAAAATGAAGGAAGCCCACACTTATAGTTACAATGATGGAATAAACGTCGTGGCGGCAGCGAAGAAGAAGCAAAGAGGCTGCAGTCGTGGACTTAAACCGTTGTGATGGCTGTGAAGGTTGCGTACAGCTTCGCTACGTTCAAGTGTCACACATTAGTGTGAGCTTCCGTCATTTTTCATACATTGGCTGAACGGGGACTGAAATATATTGCTCTTAGAAAAAAAAAACCACATCACCAAAACTTTTTGTTCCAGATCTTGGGTGGCGGTGCTCTACCGCTGCTGCGACGGTCGAAAAATGGTGTCTAATTATTCCAGCGCGTGATGTCAATGTTGTGAGAGTAGGTTTCTGCTTCTACCGAGCTTTTATTAGAACGTTCCATTATCATTTGAAGACATCAGTTGTAACCAGAAGGAGCGACTTCAAAAAAAAAAAAAATCAGGGAAGCTTGCACACACGCGCAAGACTTCAATGACAAAGGTAGGTGAGCATTACGGAACCCACAGCTCAGTTTCGGTATCATTGTTTCTTTGTATAGTCGTGGTGCTGGTAATCGTCGCCATATGCATCGAAGAGTCGTCTACGGAAATATGCCATAGCAAAGGGTTAGGGAATAATTTAGAGTAACTCGGGCTGTTCGACACGCACTAAATATATTGTGCTCGGGAGGTTTCTTTTTTCCATCCATCTCATTCATAATCATTCACTGCCGGTACCCAAACAAGGTACCTGATGCAACGCCGCACATCAGCTTCGGCAATAGGCCGCATGGCGGTCAATGACCGGTTTTTTCGAGACCCACCGGTTGTCCATGACCCTGTACAAACTTATGTGTATTCATGCACAGCCGTGACTATTGATTAGACGATTAACCATGAACTCACACTTGCAGCGCGCCCAAAATTCTACCTTACTGTGTAATGAGGCAAACTTTAGCCTGGTTATTCATTTACCAACATTGAATATACTGCAAACTTGTGCGAATAGGGTTCGTACCTAGTTTTCTACGAAGGTTTGCAGTTTAAATCGGTATTCCCGATGATTCAATGCGTGCGTATTTGTCCCAGTTCGGCCTTCCTATAAACGTTGCCCGTATTCTCGATGTTTGAGACAACAGGTTTAATCCGAGTTCTGATACAACATTGTTCTCGCTTTGATGATTCGCATACAGCAACTTATCGAAGTCCTTCTTCGTTTAAAACAGCAGTAGACTGCTGTGCACTGTATTACGTTTTCAAGTAGACAGCCCTACGCACGTTTCAAAAATTCATTTTGCGACAACAAGTAGTCGTTTATATATTTTCCTGAATTGCATGTGCTACGTGTTTTTTTATTGTATAAATTTGCAATTAAAACAAGACGTTCCGTACATGGATATTTTTACATCCTGGAAGACGACTTCACGCCCCATGTCATTCTCAAAGTATTGTAGAATCCACCCAAAGGCAACGCGCAAAGAGTTCGTAAGTTTTTCTTTCATATGCAAGAATCTGGGCTCGTTAAGAATCTCTGTCATCTCATCTGGATGAGTTTCAACAATACGCCTTGAAGATTTGTTACGCCACCAACAGAGCCACGAAAGTGGGCTCCGCCGGTGTTTATTTACCTCTATGCTTTTTGCGATGAATTCTTTCGCATATAGTTGTTCCCTTCCCTCCGACGCCAGCGTAATTGCCTGCCGCTGCCACCTTAATCCGTCTGAAATAGCACAGTGGGGGTGCTTGTGATCTTGGCATTTTCTTCCCCCGGGCTAGACACAATCTTTATTCTTTACGAATTCGGAGCACGCATTAATGGGCGTTGCTAAAAGGGGCACACAAGTAGAGGCATGACTCACAGCTTCATTGCGTCCTGCTGTGCGGCGGTGCAGGGGAAATCCTGTCGCTGAGCCGAGCGGTTGAGGCACTGGGCATGCCTCGAGCGCCAGGCTGCTCCAGACGGCCGGACAGGCACGGCTGGTAGCTGCTGCCGCTGCGCGAGCAGATTGGCCGCACAGAGACGCGGTGGAACTGAAGAAACGGTCTTCGGTTGGACTACTTGGATCAACGGTTTGGAGCCCAGAGGCAGCGGAATCCCCGGGCACAATCACAGCATAAAGTGGCACGTTCTTGACGGTGGTTCACTAGTCACTAACGATTTGACAAGGCATAAAATCGCGCACTTTGAGGCATGACAATCCCCAGTATCTGGGGTTTGGCAAAAAAACGTTGATCGAGAGCTAACAAGAATGTAGTTTGCATAAGACAGACACTAGACAGTTGTTTAAAAAAATTCCTCCAAAAAAGGTAATTTCTAAAGTCAAGGAAAAACGTCTACCATAAAGATGTTATGCACCGAGTAGGCAATGAGCTTGTCGGAAATCGCAGTGTAGGCGCAAAACCCGCACCTTCGCTCGTGGAAATCGTCGTGATGCAGATGTGCTTTTTAGTCGCTGAGCTGAACTCGAAGGACTCGATGGGTGGAATGCACTACTGAACCCTCCTTGGCCGGCCACGAAAATTCACTTTTCCAACCGAGGCGAAGAAGCGGTCTTCCGCACTACGACACATGGAGTGGTGACGTACAAGCTGTAACGGCGAAGGAGTCCTACGTTGCTACCACCAAGGTTTTCACGAATAAGCACCAAGAGAATCGAGCACTGATGCGACGACACTTGAGCGGGCGAGCAGCGGGGGGAACTCACTGCCCAACACGAGGAAACGCTTTCTGGCGAGACACCTTGAGACGTCTGCTCAACGCCGGTGAGTTGAGACAGCCCCCTTGAGCGTGGGCAGCAGCGTTACTCAAAGTTGCCGCTCGAGGAGGCAGTCTCCCTGCAGCAGGTGACCGCGGGGGGCCCAGCTCTGTGGCGAGAGTAGGGTGCAACTCGTAAGACGACTCCCGTTGCGTCTCGTCGGGGCTCCCGTCTCTGTCGGCTGCTGCGCGGACCCCGGAGAGCTCGCACGCCGTACGTTATGTTTTGCGAGAGAGGGACGGGCCTGGCCGAGGTTGGTGCTTGGAAACGAGGAGGGAGAAGAGCGGAGGGGTTCAGCTCTCGGTCGGTAAGGTCGACGACTGACGCCGGGCCCGCTGCGCCGATGCGAACGCGGTACTGGAGCCCCGAGCGCCCGGCGTCAGCTGACTTTTTGCACGCTGCCCCAAGCGTCCCGAACCTCGGCTGCGGTGCTGTTCGGCCGGGCTGGAGGGGCGCCGGAGGGGAGGACAGGAGCGGTGTGGCGCTAAAAATGGCTGGAGGACCCGATCGCACCTCGGACCGGAGCTCCCGGAGTGGCGGAGAAGGTGGGCCCGCTTCCTTGAGGTGCTGTGCGAGACGCGGGGACGGTCGTATTTTATTGTTTCTTTTTTTCACTTCCACAGTGTGTTCACTTCGCCCCGCCGAGACCGTTCCGAGACTACCGCTCACGGCGGCTCGGAGGCACGCACGTCCTTCGAGGCTTCCTTTCGCCGAAGCCGATGCACAGACGTCCGGGGTGGCGCGCCCGGCCAGACCTGGGTATCGCCGCTTCCTCGCAGCGCTGGAGGCGAGCGAGAAACCTCAATGATCAGGGACGAAAGGACAATGTGTACGCCAATATAGGTTTCGGCGCAGGTACACGCGGCCTTTGTAACCAGAAGCTTAACTATTTGGAGGACACAACTTTTGCAATTCCCTGCGTGAGTCGTCGGTCCAACAAGCTTCACTGAACGAATGTTTCAGTTAACGAAGCTCTTCTTAACATCTTATGAATGTTCTTGAATTCCCGTTTGATTTTTCTGGTATATTACTATATTTATAGCGAACTATCTCTGACGGGATTTGACCACACACTCTAAACTTTTTTTCCTCCCATATACTCCATAGAGGTTCTTTTTCGCCTGTCCTCTAGTGGTCCTCCTTGTAGGAGTTTTTTTACTTCATGAAACAGGGAGGTTTTGTTTACCTCCTCAAAACAGGGAGTTTTTAGGTTATAGAAAGGAGGTATTTAGGGAGTGTTAAGAAATGTTCGGGAGAATTTAAGGAGGTCAAAATGGAGTATTTTTTACTTCCTGAAGGGCGTTTTTAAGTGATGTTTATGGAATTTTTAGGCGGTTGAATAGGAGCCTATTATGGCTCCCTTTGGAAGTACTTATGTTAGTTTAGGGGCGTTTTTAGGAGGTTCAAGGGAAGAATTTACTTGTTTTGAATGGAGTTTGACGAAAGCTTGGGGAGTTTTGTAGGCCTTCCGAAAGGAGGTTTTCAAGGCCACAAGGGATAATTTCTAGTTACCTGCGGGAGTACTGATTTCACACGGTTTTTCTCGATTTCAGGTTTATTTCAAACGAACTAACGCAGACAAGTTTACATGGTACATGGTGTACACAAGGAGGTTCCGAAATAAATACTTATGGCGACCTCATATTAGAAATCACAAATGGTACATTGCTAAATAACACGCCAGTTAGGAATTGAAGACAGCAATACGATGCTAGTTGAACAAAACGTAGAAACAATATTACTACAAGAACTGGAAATACGCGAAAAACAAAGATAGGCACAAACACAACCGCATGGTAAGTGAAATCATTATAGAATACTAGAGGATCGAGAACGCGTCAGTACTTATCAGAACTTATCAGTACGCATCAGCGCTCCGTACACAGTGAAAAAAATGGCGGCAGTGGTTTACAACAACAACAAAAAAATTCAGTAGGTGGTGGAATGAGCGAGAGCTGTCTGCTAGTTGAACAAATTGTAGAAACAATAATAATACAAGAACTGGAAATACTTGAAAAACAGATAGGCACAAACACAACCGCATGGTAAATGAAATCATTATATAATACTAGAGGATCAAGAACCCGTCAGTATTTATCAGAACTTATCAGTACACATCAGTACTAAGTACACAAAGTGAAGAAAAAATGGTTGCAGTGGTTTACAACAACAAAACAATTTTTCAATTTGTGGTGAAATAAGCGAGAGCTGTGCAACGATTTGATATTGAAAGGTAACAAGCATTTTGTAGGTGGTAAAGGCACAAGAGATAAATGATGTAGGAGACAGACTGCAGTGAGATGGCTATGGATAAATGAGTAATATAAAGAACGAAAAATATGCTGCGGAAAATACCAGTGCGTTTTGATAAAGACACAAATGCGCCAAGAAAAGTGACCGAGTCTGACGGGTTAATTGCAATGATATAGAACAGAATGGGTGGTATCGCGACAGCTTCTTTAGAGTGAGAACAAAAAGCCATGAAATTCGTGTTTTTCGGATAATTTTTAGTTGATTCATTTCGCACCAGTTGCCAATATTATTTAGATAATTGTTTCAAGTTAAATTAGTTTGTTAATATTATTCACTGAAAGATAGCTGTATTATGAGCATACAGAACGGCCCATCAAATATCCCCTTTTCAGTAAAAAAAGAAAAAAGAAAAAGTCAGAAATATAATACGGAATTCTTTTTGACTACTATCCAATGATTACAGGATTGAAAACAAATATTAGTGAGCGATATTGATGCGATAAAAGTTAATTAGTTCTAAATCCTTCACACGTGGTTTGGTGCAGGCAAGGTCCAAAAAGCCATGTTCCACAAACGTTAGAGCTCTGTGTGCCTTCTTGGGATATTGAATGTTGAAAACCCAGAACGATGCAAACAGACTACACAGTCCTCCCAGTAAAGATGATGCAGTCAAGACACGCTGGCCATCGATGTGGAGGCAAACTTCCCCGTTCACGGAATGCAGGCAGGGAGTCAGAGGAACATCTGCCTGAAAAAGCAAAAACGAAAAAAAATGCCCCACACGTAAAATTCAAAACAGACACTATGGTTAAATGAACTTAATAATTCGGTACAGTAATAAAATTGTAAGGCCAGGTTCCCTGCGAATTCCAGTACCTAAATTAGGAATGCAAAGGCTTCATAAAACCTAGTGCCAGTACATTAACCGTCGTGGCTTCTGCAGCAATAAAAAAGATATTACTTCCGCACAATATACTCGAGCACAACTTTAAATGACAGTGAAGATAAAATGCAAGTCTCTGTAGGTTGATAGATTAGTTTTTGTTTTTGACTGAAAAACACTTTGGTATTGCATGATTTTGTTAATTGCTGCTTCTTGCTTTAAGATGCCAGCTTGCATCTATTCAAGTGAGTGGGCACACAGTTAAAGATGCAAACCCTTACACTGCCTCTCCCCTACCATGGTGGCTCACGTTCATAGAAAAAGTGGAGCTTTTGCGAGCTGGACGGCTGTTGCAAGCCGTGGCAATACTCACTTCTGCTGGAGGGGCCAACTTGGTTTCCGAATGCAGCCTTGCCTTGTACAGCACAGCCTATCCTGCCTTAAGATCTATGAAGTCATTCAACTCGATCATGTATCAGGATCTGCAAAGAAAATCGTGTCAGCAAATAATGAATTCATGCCGGACAGGTACCCACTGTTTCAGTTATACTTGCAGATACCTCCACCTATTTCCCTCCTGGTGTTACATCCAAAGCTAATTTGTTACGGCTTGTCTCATCAAGTATGGTCATTTGTCATAACACAGCTAGTCATACAGGAAAGTCCTTCACTGGGTCAGAAAACACTTTCTTTTTTTACAGTAGTAATAAACTAGGCGACTCAGTCATCCGTATTCTGACACCTTAATATTCTGTGTCACCGAGCTGACAAGCGTGATTGGTGCATAAGGTCATTTGTAGCCGCAACCGTTACTACAGCCTTGTTAGCTAACGTAAACCTCGTTCATGGCACCAAATTACTTGTGATTGCATGGCAACAAAAAAAAACAGCTGAAATGGAAACGCTATTCTCGCAAACTTACCAACGCTGCATGCCACACACACCTGCCTTAGCTAATTTACCGTGATTGTAGAAGTTTCCGTCACGCAAAACCACAGTGCACTTTTTGGAGCTTCAAGCTCCGTGTCAAAATCGAGTGTCAGATGAATCGAGTAATTTTTGTGTATGGTCTTACTATTGATTATGACAAATTTATTACCAACAAAAGAAGAGTGTGTGCATTGTTCTTGTAAAAAAATGATATCCTCTTTTATGCCCGGCAGACTTGTGTCATGCTACGGCAAACTCTGTTCTCTTCCATAAGGGCATGAATTTGTGTTTTTATTACGTGGCCTTAGCTGGCGACTGACGGGCCCCGATTGTATACAGACCCCTCATTACCATCCGAAAGGGAATAAAAACATTTCGGTTTCGAACCACGTCGCCGTCGTGGTCCACACTGAATGCATTTAATCGTTCGATAGGCTCATAGCATCTTTTACGCATGTCACCGTTTCCTTAATAGGGTACGCTGTTAGATGTGAAGAGTCGACTCAAGCGAGCAAACAACCCCACCGAATCTACAGGGCACAGTTTTCGAAGGGGGTGGCCGTCTGATCTGCGGCTTTCGCCGACCAGAGCGCTAAGAATGAGTCAGAGCCTTGAACGAAAACAACACAGACTTATATTTGGACAGGCAAGCCATCAGGAGCGTTAACAAATAGATATTACAAAGTAGAGCCGTTAACTAAAAAAAACACGAGCAGTTCGATGCATATGAGAGACAGAGTCCCACAATATTCACCGACCGGGCCCGACGATGCACCGCTGTCGGAGGCGATTCGGCTACCTGAGTAACCGTCACGTTGCTTTGAAACGACGCCGCGCGCGACAAACGATTTCATCTCGAATGCCCTGTTACAAACCGGCCTACAAAAGAATGCGAATGCATACCCCAAAAGCCACAAACAAGTACAATAAAACGAGTGTGCGCTTTTTTCTTTGCCCGTGCGTGTACGTGCTGTGTGCGGCACGGGTACTTCGCAGTTAACCCTATCCAAACGTTTGACAAAAGCATCGACTGATGAAAGAGCACTTACCAGCGAGCTGTCCACAGCTGTCGCCGTATCCAAATGTTGTTAGCGGCCGTTCGTCGTGTGACAGGGGCACATAAAAATCTTTCCACCAAATGGCACTACTAGTCCTTCTCAAATAAGAAAAACTGATGGCCCAAGGCGAGGCGCTTGAAGCTCCGGCCGCACCAAGTCACCGGCCGCGCTGCATCACGGAGGTTGTTTACATCCGGGCAGCAAGTCGTGCCGCCAGGGCAAGTTGAGTCGCTGCAGTCGGGTGCGTTGGCGCGCTGGCACGATAATTTAAATTGTCTATATATGCGCAAGCAAGCGAAGCAGATGAACATTGCAATTGTTTGTAACGGCGAGAACTGTCTCTTTGTTAGCAGCAGAGTTTGACAACACCTACCGCCAAAATAAACAGATTGAAACAACACGGCCGCGCTGTCTGCTTGTGATCGCGCGGGCTGAAGCATCTATACGGGTATACGTACGGTATCGGTTTTGAGGCTGCATGCAACCGTCGCGTCCTGCTTTCTCGTTCTAATTAGCATTAGTCCACGGTTGAAGTGCTGACACACGGAAACAACACAAGACTAACATGGCGACCGCCCGCTTGAGATGATTACCCCTGATGGGGAGTTTATTGTGGACGTGGTTGTTTACAAGGGACCGAACGCCATCTCACAAATGGTGTTATGTCGTTCTAAATCCTCCCTTTTGCTACACGGATGGGCAACGGTACTACCATGGAGGTTCGTCCACTTGTTTAGACCATGCCTAGGGAGTACATTTTTTGCTATAAGTACTTTTCAGGGCACATTACTTGATTAAAACTCCATTTCCGGCTAGTTTGCGTTTACAGTGCATGAAGTTTGCAAATGCGTTGCTATAGCTTAGATTGTTGGGAACAAAAGGCTTTAAGTGTGCTATTGCCACCTTTAAATACCGCTGTTGGGTACATTTATTGGGACCGCATTGTCCAGCATTGAACTCTACGGCTGACCACTACTGCGCCTATGGAACATGCTTCTTGCACGGAGAGTATGTTATTTATTTAATTATTTGAAACATAAGAGTGCGGGGAGGGGGTTCCAACGGAAGCACAGAATAAAAAATACCGCAGGTTTCAGTTCTTAAAAAAAAAAAGACAACCATCACTCAACTGCGAGCGGGGAAAATACAGCCCTTACAAAACCGATAAGAATATGGTCACTTACATTTCAACACTACAGTATACCTTAAATCGGACCAGCAGCGGACCATTCGGACACAGTTCGAATTATTTGCGTATAGCGACAACACTGGACGAGAATCTAACAACCCTCAAGAAAAAACAATGTCTTGTGCGGCCAGCATCGATTAATTGACATAACCCACAGGAATCGCGGTAATATTTCTCTAAAAAAGCCGCGCCAGGAACAACACCCGAATGCGCCCCTTTACAGTTACATAGCGCTTGGTAGAGGAAAGTGCTATTGTGTTTGCGTCTGTTTCTTCGATTTACTTTCTTCGCCCCATCGCTAAGCAGTCCGCAGACAATACAAAACACCCTACTGAAAAGCTGCGAATCTGTATTATGGTAGCTCCATGGAACGAACATTATACGCACGCGATGTAGGAGTAGAGAAGTCATTGATGACTATCCTTTTTACATGGCATAGTGATTTCGTATTATAAGCGAGAAAGCGCAGTTTAGGTGCCCGAGAAATTAGGGGAACTTTCAGGTGGCATTGTTTTTATGTAAGGCTGACTTGCAGCCTTGACGCTGCACTCATATTTAAGGGGTGCGCGTCTTCGCACTTTAGCATACAAACACACAAGTTGCTATTCTACTTACATTTGATGAGATAACAATATTTGATATATTCGGATAATTCGGCTTACAGGAAATATTGTAGCGGAGATTGGCGGGGAATGTGATGACGACGAAAATCATTACGCAAGATTAAATAACGCAGATTCTACGCATTCGGGAAAATGTCAAAGAAATTCCGCGCCCTTCTTTATAGTTCACTGACACTTTGTGTTGACAGTACCTACTTTTTAAACCATATATCCCTTCTTTCGCAAAATGGGGTAACACATTAAAAAGCTACGCACTGATCAATTCCATTTGGGAGGGTCATTTTTTCCTATGTTCTTGTCTGTTCAGTTGGTTCCAAATTTTCGCCGTTGGAGCACCTGTAATTATGTTTCTGGACAGTTTAAAGCAAAAACGACCGTGTATGTACTTACTTCGCTGATGATGGCGTCGAAACACAACAGTCACCTGTCGACTGTGAAACAAAAATGCTTGTATTCTCTCCCCCGTCACTCTTATACGCTCTTTCACGTCTCACCGTACAGCAGTAAACAGGGTGTAGGTTTGCTCTGGTTCATTCAATTTTCCCGCGTTCCTGTGCTGGCGGGCAATCTATAGAAACCTTTAGTTCTGAGTTACTCTTGTACTCAAAATGCCCCGAAGAAGTCCATACTCTATTCTGAACTTCTTGTATTTTTTGTCGGAAACAATGTTTTCAATGCGTTTCTTTTCTCATTCTCCATCGATAAAAGAAGATGTAATGGACAAATCCAATCGCCACACTCCGAAAGCAATGCTGGCCTCGGACCTGAAAGTTGCTTTTGATAACGTCACTCACCAAGCGATTCTGACCAACCTGAACAGCCTTGACTGCGGGACACGGACTTACAATTAAGCAAGTCCGAGATTTTCTATCAAATAGAAATGTCATACTCAGACTTGGTGACTTGTTCTCCGGTCCCATTGACGTGGGTGGCAGAGACACACCACAAGGAGCGGTTTTATGTCCCCTACTTTTTAACATACCCCTTATAGGCCGGCCTACCATCCTGGGGGCCATCCCGGATATGCACCACGGCTTAAATGCCGATGATATTACAGTGTCTACAGACACGGGCTCGGTAGGTGAGATGCAGGACCGCCTCCAGCTGGCCGATGATGCTGTTAGTGACTACGCAAGGAGTTGCGGGCTTTCTTCCTCACCACACAATTCGGAACTTCTTATGGTCGGAAAGAGAAGAAGAAAACAAGTCCAAGATCCGGGCATCTAGATCACCCTGGACGGCCATACCATCTGGCCGTCACCTCATATCAAAGTCCTCGGTATGACTTTTCAAGAGGACTGTTCAAACACCATTCTTCTCAACCGGCTCAGTCACACAACAGGACGAATTACCCACATGCTCTGAAGAATAACCACCAAAGCGAGGGGACTCAGGGGAATGAAGGAAGCGAACACCCTGCGTCTGGTAGAGGCCTTCGTCATCTCACGCATTACCTACGTAATTCCCTATGTTATATTAAGCAAGGGCAACTTGGCCAAAATTGACACCATGATCCGGAAAGCCCATAAACATGCTCCGAGGCTCCCTATTGGTACCACGACAGACAGGCTTCTGAAATTGGGCCTACATGACACGGCCGCTGAACTAGTCGAAGCCCACCTCAACAGCCAGCGTCTGTGACTAAGAACGACACCCTGCGGGAGGAGTCCCCTCACCAGACTGGGAATGGCATCCCCCGAAGAAAAATTGCAGAAATTACGCGACGTACGTCTAAAAATAAGAATAAACATAGACGTCGCCCCTCAGATGCTGAACGTTTTATCGATAATATTTTGCTGATTTTACTTCTAGTCAACTCTAAAAAGGTCTATAGACGGGTTTTATGCTTCCATGAAGCACCTCGTAATACTAGACGAAACTAATGGGCACTGGCTTTTGGATTTTCATTTGCAAAATTGAAAAATGACCCCAAATCTACCAGCAGGGACATAATGCAAGGCACCATGCACGAGCTAGACTCATGATAAAATACTGCTATAGCAACAATGTCATCACATTTCAACCATGGGCTTCACCAGGGAACTCATATGCATTGTTCTGTGATGTTTACAGTTCTTGGTATTGCTATGTGGGGTCATTTTTCATGAAGCAAAAAGAATAATGTAAAATAAAATAAGTGGCAGTGGGGACCCAACTTTTATGGGTAGAATAAAGCCACAGTACGGAGGGAAGTATACATATTACATTTGGTCTGCCTTAATATTGAGCTTTTCTGCTCAGCTCAAGAATAAGGCACTAAACATTGCGGGTAGCTACCGTGATTTGAAGTTTGATGCAATGCTGAGAAGCCAAGGGTTTTAAGGTTCAAAGAACATTCGTGCAGTTGATGTGTTGCACGCCTACTTGCTTTCACTGCATAACACGTTTATGCTGTGCAGTGAAGCTCGAAGGATGTGCGCTGCATTTCAGCAAAATGAACATAAAATTGAATTTTTAACACCGTTTTGAATAATCAACAACCTCTAATGATACAACTTGTGTACTACGATTTGGCTGTAATATTAGACTTTATAAATGGATGTTTTAAAAATCGGTGGGACAAAAAGTTCAAGTAAATTATCAGCTGACATTGAGCTTCAATGGAATGTCTTGTAGAACGGAGCTTGGAAAGCACGAATGTTTCATACCATAATCGTGTGTCATATTGAGCCATATGTGGCTGCACACCTGCAGCGCCATTTGTGAACCGAGGATGATGCACCCTTTTTGTACCCCTTTAGGTGGGTGCTTTTGCAAGGAAAAGCTCCTACAGATTGGGGTGCTAAGCAAGCACCCTATAATATTTTGGGCAGAAAAGGGTGCTCCTCCGGCGACAGAATCCAAGCACCCTAAAGGGTGTAAAATATTGTGTTATGAGGGTGCTCCTGCGGCGACAAGCTGAACGCACCCTTTTTAAAAATGTTTAGTGTGTGGTTACGTCGAGCTCCGCAAAATGGTGGTACTTGTCCGTGCTAAGCGCGTGGTATGGTTTGGACATTACAAGCTCTAGCCCACCGAACGCAAACTAATGCCGTGACTCCAATGCGAGTGCTTTTAATAACAACTTTGATGACACCATTGTTGAGAATCGGTTGAAACGGAGCAGGCGACGCACGTCGGTGTTATATTTTTCTTCGGCGTGCGGCCGCAGTGGCACGAGCCGCGCCATGTCCGTGGCGCGATCAGCCATGTTCGAGGCTATTTCAGTGTTGCCAAAAGAAGAAATTGGCAGCTAAACGTTTCAATGAATACCGGCTATAGGATGGGTCAAAGATAAATGTTCTTTATAGTTCAGACTGCTGTGTCCACCTCATTGCATTCGGAGGGAAGGAAGTTCATAATTGCTTGTATCGTGATATTCGGCATGTGCTTGGCTGTAAAGTTTTAAGGGAAGTTGCCAAGATGTTTATTAATAGACACCTCAGTCATAGTTTATGGTTGTGAATTAGTCTTAGTCTCAGGATTCATGCACAGAATTCTGCAAACATTCTTGTTTCTTTTTTTTATGTTGCGACATTTACTGCCGATTGTAAAAGTTTGTTCGAAAAACGTGGTTTCCTTCGGCTTGAGTCTCGAGATTTTTGACACAAAAGAAATTTGCAATTTATGGTCAATTGAACTTATGAATGTGGTTGTCTGCCTTTTAAAAAAGTTGTGACGACAAATACCAATACAAGTTCTCTACGGGTGCACATCACATGGGATATAGTTTTTGGAAGCTACCACCAGAAAACATGATTGCAATTGTAGTGGGGGTCCAGTTCTGTCTAGTTGTATCACTTGAATGCTAATGTGTAGTGAGCACACTGATAACGGTTTTCAGTGGTCCCTCTAGTGCACCAATGTTGTGATCGTCACGTACATGAAATTGTGAAGTTCTGTTATTTCTTCTTTTTTGGTGCAGACTACTACGTTTTTTTTGTGTGTCATGTCAAGTTAACCAATATTTCAAGATATCCGAGTTTGACGCCATGAGGGATCACTGTATATATAACTTAAAATTGTGCCATTTGTCGCAAATTGTTGCATTTTATTTACTTACAGAGCCTCCAGACATTGCATTAGGACACCATGGTGATAGGTCGCAAGCCTCCAAGGCCCTGGTGATGACACGCGCAGCACCATGGTACTGCGCATGCCATCGCCTTTAAAAAACACTGTGAGGATGCTCAACACCTTTTTTTAAGGGTGTTGAGCATACTCAACAATCTTTTTTTAAGGTGTTCAGCTCAACACCCTTTTTTGTTCTTACACCCTTTTTTCATCCGTACACCCTTTTTTGCGTAAACACCTTTTAAGGGTGTTAGCCATGGGACAAGGTTTTTACACCCTTTTTGGCCAAAAAGGGTGTAAAAAAGTTTAGTGTGAAGTGCAACAACATTAACGTAACGCAAACTACTTAACGTCGTGCGCCCCCGGAAATGCTCTGCATTTGATCGTGCCCCTCGCGAGGGGGATGTTCTTTGGTCTCCCTGAATGCAAAGCTGTGAACACGCTTAAAGAGTGTAATAATCATGCAATTTGAAGTTTGAAGCAGCCCCATTCTTTGTAGCTCGAGAAGATATAAATCTGAACTCAACGTTTCCACTTTATAAGTGAAAGTGTGCGAGCGTTAAGGGGTGGCTTTCTCGAAAACAAAACGCTGCTGGAAACAGAAGCTACTTTTTTTTTGCTGAGGACGAATCTCAAGCCCCTTTTCGTCTCTCGAAAGTACAATGCATTGGCTGTGCAGCCATCTGGCGCTCAAACCCCTTTGTGGCGACTTTGAAGCGGCATTTACTCCATGTCTGCCGCAGAGCACGTTTTGTACGGGCCGAAGTTTTACTCGACGGACACCTTCCATGGAAACGTTGGTAGCAACCGCACCAGCGATGCCGCCAGTCGACAGTTAGTGGGTGTGGGAGGAATAGGATTACTGCAGACATGTTTTTCGCGTTTTTTAGGTGGTTCACGGAACTTGGCTTCCGCAGGTTCTACCATGCCTTTATTCGTGTGCAGCCGGAGCGTACGCTTCCGTCGTGGCCGCTCGATGGAAAGAAGGTTTCCATCCATTGACCGTGCATCAGTAATCGCGTGCTAGCAAAACTTTCCAATGTGGCGTTGCGTGATCATGCGCTTCATTTATCGTCTGTGCTCCAAACGGTTTCTCTTGAGGTGTTGCGTGTCACACCATTCTTACGAAAACTTTACTCGCAGGATAGTATGTTATCAAAGGCGTTTGTCCATTATCGGTGGCCATCTTCACGCATTTCAACGGGTTTTGCCCAGCGTCTTTGTCGCCTGGCAAGAAGCGAAGCATGCAAAGCTTGTGAAGGGAAGAGTTCAGTCCGAAAGAAACAGCGTAACGTCAGAAGGAGGGTGAAGGTGTAGAGTTCATAAAAAACAACGACTGTATATTGCTTCGTCGAACACGAGCTGTGAAGTGCAAAGTGAAATGAAGGAAACAAATGTGAAAAGCTGTGGTTTTTGCTATTCCTTTCTTTCTAGTACATGCGCACTTGGGTGACACTCCCGCAATTGGGAGCTTTCAGGGAGGAATGTTCTGGGTTTTGAAAATTCACGAAGCTGTGAATTGGAATAGTAAAAGTTGTAGAATATAGCGTGCCGCGTGACACGTGAACGTGATAGCACATTGGGATAACAGATGCACACCATGCGCGCAGAACCGCGATTATAAAGAGGCTGTGGTGTGTGCCAGTCTTCTTGTTGACGAGTTCACTTCGAAATGAAAGAGCAGAAACTGACGCAAACACGGTATAGCAGAAAAGAAGCCGGTCGAAAGAATGTTAAACTTCATGCCGAAAGGCAAAGAAATAAAAGCGAGGAAAAATATGCAAGTGCAATATATCAGCTAAAACTTATCGCATGTACAATTATCAGTTATCGCAAGTTGAATGTATCAGGTGTTTTTAACTATCGCCAAGAGCGCCGTCAAATAACGTAAGCAGACTTAAGTGCCCCTGGAAATTTAGTATCTGAAAGCGGACGGAGGGTTTTTGTAACACCGAGCCGCAATTACTTTGAATGTGGCGCGTTTCCATTCATAGCTGTAACTGTTGCGAATAAAAAACGAGGACTAAACGGAGACACGAAGACTGCGCTGGTCTTCGTGTCACCCGTTTAGTCCTCGTTTTTTTCGTGCGCAAAAGTTACAGCTATGAATTGTCACCAACTAGCCCGCCTTTCTTGTTATTGCGTTTGCATTACCCACTTTCTTTTTTTGCCAGTCGGAATTTGTCACGTGATTGCCTTCTCTGCCACCGACGGCAGAAATGGGAAGAAGCTGCTTTTTTAAGGGCAACATTCAAACAAAAAGCTCATAAGAACGCCTAAAATAAAAAAAAGCACTTTGTAGTGAAATATAGATTTATAAAACAAAAGCGCGATGAAGTAATGTAGTTGGATTTGCTTGCTCGCAGTAGCCACCAGTGCAGCCGTGAAGCGAGAGAACGCAGTGAGAAATGCGCCACGCCTTAGCCGCGCCTCCTTCGAACGCGCTTTCCTGGACGGGTTACGTCACCCCAATAATCAGCAAGTAGTTGAATGGCATGCTTCAAGCGTTTCAACTCCGCCGCGAAATATTATCATTACGTTACGTGGGCGTCCCTAGAGCTGGTGTTTCTCGAGTTCCGCTGAATCTCGGTCCTTCTATAATAGGACCCCTGCTTTTGTTTCAACTGCACGCAAATAAGACAGAGGTACGAAGTGTGAGGAGTGTGTGCTTACGCATATGCACACATAGAATGCATTTACCGTTGCAAAATCACCACAGACGAGTTTCGACAACGTACCTTGGAATATTCGCGGGAGGTTTTCGCACGCAGAATTGCTGTCGCAGCCAAAATAACCAGAATGAAGACTCTTTAAATTCTCACGGTGGTTGAAATTGTAATAGCAGACGTGTTAAAGCAATTGGTTGTGCCGTGCATGAAGAAAAATACCAAGCAAATGCGAAGAGCGCGTGAGCGTGCGTCCCGTGAGAAGCACCCAGCGTCGTCGCGAATTGCGCGTGGGCTTGTTGTTGTTGATGTAAACTTTACTAGGCTATCACCACCAGAGGGGCACGGAAAACGAAAAGAGAAAACACAGAGCGCACGTGAGCGCGCGCCTCGTGACGAGCGCCCGGCATCGTTCAACTCCGCATGACGAAGCACAACGGCTGTCGCCAATATGAGAAACCCTAATGCGGAACAATGGGAGGCACTGCTGGCCAGCGCCTGCTGTGAAGACAAGATCGGTCTTATTCAGCGGGCACGCAAAGCAGCAGAGGCCGTCGGAGCCCTGCACCAAGGGTAGCACCCCGGCTGATCCCGTCGGGAACTGTCGCACCTGGCACGGGCCCTCAGTGGAATGCCGCCCAACCTTTAAAACATAAATAAACGTTTTCAAGGCAAGGTCCCAAAGTCTGCCCAGCGTTCGTGGCGGAATCTCTCGCGTGCTCTTCTCTTTGACAGTTCACGTGAGTTCCCGCCTGAAATGGGGAGCACAGACAAGGTTGCCTACAGACGCCAGTTCGCGTGGCCGGTTGCCGCCGGTTCTACGCCGTGCTAACGCCGTCCGCTTCGTGAGAGATGGGAAAGCGTGACGGCTAAACGATCCGGGCCTGCCAGTCATGGAGACCACGTGACCGTGCACCTCGTGACTAGCGCCCGGCGTCGTCTAACTCTACCTTCGAGAACACTCTCCTGCGTTTTCGGCGTGACTTTTCGCGTGCTCCTCTTTTCGCTAGATCACGCTGAGTTCGCTAAGCCGGTTGCAACTGGTTTTAGCGAGTTGTAACAATTCCGATTCGGGAGAGGTGTGAAAACTTTGAGGACAAACCGATGTTGGCATGCGAGTCATAAAGAACTTTCAGCGGAAAGTTCGGAAATCCATACGCGGGGCAGCAGCCGGTTCTCTGACGCAGGGAGAGAGGCCGCCAGCTCTGCTGGTTCTCCAGCCTTGGACCACACGTGCAAGCTGCGCCAGTTTCGGGGTGGTGGGGGCGGAAAGAAATGGAACAACTAGTAGTTCCGGCCGGATAGAATAATAGAAAAATCGTGTCGTATTTATCGTCATTTCTGCGTAGTTCTGCAGGCGAAAGCGTGTTTGGGAATTCGTTAGACAGACATTATTTACTCAGTTTCACATGCTTTTTTCTTTCACGGCCTGCGGGGAATTTTCACGGACAGGCGCGCACCTGTTTGGACCCCTTAGAGGAACAAGTTGGAAGTTTTCTATGAGAGTGATCCTCTAGAGTCCTTTTTGTTCACTTCCAGCGTCGACATATATTTTTGCCTCTTCCAGCGTGACTATTTTCGCGGGAACTCTTCGATTGATCTCGACACAAATTTGGTTTGCGGGCCATGTTTTTTTCTTAAATTTTTTACGTAATTAGACACGCATTTGTACTAATGATATACGCCACGTTAATTAGCTGTAATTAGCCAGTTCATCTCCGAGATTTTGCTTTAAATCGCTGGAGGCGTACGCGAGCTCCCCGTTCTTTGGAGCGCGAGGCGTTCATCCGGCCAGGCGCCGCAATACACGTTTTTTGCTATACTCTAGGTGTGGGTGCCAACGAAGTTCATATTCGTGAGTGAAACTTCAGCGAAAACTGGCACAGGGACGAGAAAGGAAAAAGACACCAGCGCTGGCGCCGTTTCGCTTCCTGGTCACTGTGTCAGTTTGCACTTTTTTTTCACTCATGGTCTCTCCATTTTGCTTTCGTTCCGATTCGGCTAAACAAAGAGACATAGACGGATTTACACTCAACAAAACAGAAGCGGAGATGTCAAATAAGCCACTACTAATTTTTTTTTCAATTTGGTTAACTTGTCATACGTGAAGAATTGATTGCTAACAAATTTAACATTCACTTGTTCAAACTGGAGATAACTACACCTGCTCATTTTCAATTCAGTTGCACGATTTGTATCGTGTCTATATGCCGCACATCGTGATGCCGGCTGTGATAAATGTACGTGTCCTCCAAGGTCGAAACCAGTTACTGTTTTGCAGTGTTACTTTAATGTAAGTTCAATTATATTTAGTATTCTCTAAACAAGATCGTGACTAAGTTAAAAGAAAACAAGAAGCGAGATTTTAAATGAGCTATAACGACGCAAAGGCAGAATTGGTGAGCATTGACTGTGAGAAACATGTGTTGGCCTGCTACTTTCGTATTCTTTATTACTTATTGCTTGCTTAATGACAGAAAGCTACTATTCTACCGCTATCTATATGCAAATGTGAATTGTAAGGCGCACGTTATTAATATTTTATGCTTCTGCCGGGTGTGTATTAGGTGCAGAGGACTTTAGGGGCTCGCCATGTCGTCGTAGTTTGCTTGCTGGACCCAAGCAGAACCGGCGTTCCGGCGCAGCTGGTATTCTTGCGGCGTAACCCAGAGTCATCGAAAGCCAAGCGGTTTATATAGTCATAAGCGTTCGATACTCGTCAACCCCTGGCGCTTGTCATACATCTCCCCGCCGTTTAGCGCAAAGAAAACTGTAGGTACATTTAAGGCAAAATACACGTAATTCATCGGCAGCGGCCGCGTTCATTTACTTAGGAACGCTCATTGGGTTGGATTTTGCGACAGTAAGAGAAAAAAAAAAGTGGCAGTGCTACGCCGGCCCGTGCGGGAGGAAAAGCAAGCACAAAAAGAATAGAACTCCCGCTGGCGTACTTTCAGGCAGGGGCCCCGCGAGCACTGCGAAGGCCGGGAATTTGAAATGCCTTGGAAAACCTGCGTTGAATAAGTCAGAAGAGGAATGAGACAGCTAGGGTGGCGAAGAGCGTGATAGGTGGTAACAGCGAGCGGGAGAAGATGCTACAGCCGATTATGGAGAATCTCTGCCCTGCGCTGCCGGCAGCTTTCACATTGAGTGGAGCGGCGTTAATTTTTTGTTCAACTCCAAACGTATTTTTAACACGTTTGGATTTGCTTCTTCTATTTGGTCTCCTCATCAAAACTATCTAATTGACATGATTGAGTCTATTCAAAATCGAGCTGCTCGTGTCATATCAACTAATTACGACGGATACGCTAGCATCACCCAGAATAAACATGAATGCTCCCTTCAACCGTTACACACACGTCGCTCCTTAGCACTTTTATGCCTATTTCGTAAATATATTTATTCCTCGAGATCATCCGAGTTTAATCTTCACCACCCAATTACCATGTCATGTAGACTGCACAACCAGTTCAGCTTCTCACGCATTGATGGTTCCACGCATGCCTTTATTTCATCTGCCCTCCCACGTGCCTTTGGAATGATCTCCCCGACGTTATCGCATCTGTTTCATGCCACGAAACCTTTCGACGCCATTTATCTGATCATTACGCACCGTAATGTTTTCACTGTACAATTTTTGTATACCTTTTATTTTATATGTTTCTGGATTTTAGCAATATTCATTATCTCCGAAGTGCACATGTTGGCTGTGTCTTTCATGAATTGCTGTACCTTTGATTGTATACATACCTACGTGCAGTAGCTATAATACCATTTTTGTTAACTTCAGTTCACATTCTTGACTTATGTTTTTCCTTCTTCAAACATTGTATTTGCTGCGTTTTGACTTCTTACTTGTGTTTATTTTCTTGCCTTGTGGCATTTTTTGTTTCTCTGTCGGTAGTTCCCCTTTACAAATTATGTGCTCCCCCTTACGCTATGCCCTTCCATGGGGCTGTAAGGTATCCTGAATAAATAAATAAAACCTGTTACCATGTGTAAACACTGTCCTGTGCACATTCTATAGCGAAGCTTCACCGAGGTCATTCTTCTCTGCCAAAAAAAGGGAAGGGGGGCTTGGCCTTTGAACTTGCTCTACGCCGCCATGGCAATGTAACATCAAATAAACCCTTACTAATTGCGTGTGACAAAACTGGAAGACAATGAGAAGAGGATTTCAGGAAGATGGCGGCGATTAAGCAGTGCCGGGCGGCCGCGCACTGGCCGCTTTGTGACGGGCTCGTAAAAGTCACGATAAAATGGACGGAGAGCATGAGACAGAAACTCCAGCTGTATTTCCTTCTTTCTCAGTAAACGCGCCCTTATTAGCTGTCGAGCAAACGCTGAGAGGGCGACAAATGCGCCATCTTGCAGGAGAAAGAAAAAGTGACTGAGCCGCTAGAGTCCCTTTAAAGCGACACTGAAGTGATTTGTAGATTACTTGCGCGAATAGTAGTCCGGTGTCCCTAAGCCAATTTTAGACTACTCTCGGTGCGTTGACGCGACTTTATTTAGTAGAAAAATCAATTCGAAATTGCTGTTCTCCCCTCTGCATCCTCTTTGCTGACTGCGATGTCGTTTCGTGTGAGGCTTATTTGACCAGGCTTGGCTTGACTGTGCTACCGCGCGCCCGCCGACCCTCCGGCAATGTCAGTCGGCCGGCCGCCAGCGGATCGTCGCCGTTCATTCGCGCAGTCGAAACTACGCCACGGCATGATTTGTGTGTGGAATCATGTGCCTTTAGTTTATTAAATTGTACACTGTATCAAGCTTAGTAAAGTCTATTAGGTCAAAGTATTTCCGCATAAGCGCATACACGACGTTTCACTGATTGGTATGCTAGAAGAATACCTAAGGACAATTATGAGCTGGAGGAGTCAGATAAGTTAACATCCTTATAAGCCTCTCTACTCCCGCTGCAGGGCGAAGGCGTCTCCCATAGATCTCCAATTATCCCGGTCCTGTGCTCACTGCGACCAATTTATCCCCGCAAACTTCTTGATCTCATCTGCCTCCCTAACTTTCGCCATCCCTCTGGCATGCTTGCCTTCTCTAGATGATCCACTCTGTTTTCTTAGTGACGAACGGTTAATGCATACCCAGAATATAAGTAATATAGCCACTGATGAGTTAAAAGTAACCGAACCCTCCATATTTACGCCTAGAACCAAGATACATAACGCACTTGTTTGAGTTGGGTAAACTAGCACAGCGGTCATGAGCACGCCCACACATTTGTAATCGCTTTCTCTCTCTGAGGAATGCAGTGGCTAGAGGTAAGATATTTGCGGGAGTTGTGGGTACGCTTACTGCACAAGCGCTATGCAACAGATCTGCATCTGCTTGGAATGCTGAAACTACGATATATACTTTCCATTTCCATCCCCGACAACGGTGTAGCGATTAGCAAGTTCGGATCCCTGCTAGCACTTTTTTAAATTGATTTTTTGTAGTTGGGTAATGTTTCCGATATGGAATCCAGTATTTTGCGTTGAAACCTTTGAGCGAGTCGGCAGTCTGTGGGTAGACTGACACTGATGCACAAGCGAGTTCTCGTTGGCGTGGCGTTGCCATAAGCACTGACTGCTAGAGGGCATAGTGCCGAATCCGCCGACTGTCGACCTGGTGCGAACACGCCTCTTGCGACACATGTACGAGCACGTAAAGATCCCAACGTTGAGGAAAAGCGCCTCGCAATTGACCGTTTCCGATGTCTAAAACGGCCTTTGGACACTGCGTAGGCCTCAACTATAGATTTTTGCTATTCCGAGAAGTGCGGATAAGCTAACCTGGCGCATTTTACAGACGACGCAAGAGCACATTTACTGAGATATCGAGAATGCCCAGCCAACGATAACGGAATATGCCAAGTATGTTGTTTCTGAGACGAAAACTGCTTTGAATTCTAATCTTGGACAAGGTCTAATCACATCGCAACTCCAATACACATCCCTGCTGATAGTTGTTGCTGTTGCCACAAAAGTCACTGGGTATTTTCTGTTCTGTCAGGCTCCATAAATAAAATGATGCTTTATAGGCCGAATAAACAAGGTAAAGTGCTGTCATTTAAGCCTCTTTATGCAATGCAAACAAAAACAGAAGCTTGACAAATTCCCGTCAGTGACTCTTTAAACCCAACAAGGATAGCTGAGCCCATATCGTAATGGCCCGCGTCACTGATACATATGTGTATCAAAGCTAATGGGAACCAGCTGTTCAGCTCCAGACTAACATGGCGGCTAGAGGTTGCGAAGAAGCTACCCGGTTGTGTTATCGCTATATACCTCACCGTACGAGAAACCAAGACCGTGCGCTGGGTATAGAACACAACATTATAGAGCACAACCACACAACATTATAGAGCACACGGCTTGTCAGCTGTTTTTCTTTTCCTCATTCCTCTGGAGTGCCGATAACTGCAGCTTTCGAATTGTGACACTGGGTCATCCACGAGGATTTTGAGTGCTGTGACACTTTCTCTTGTTCGTCCATGCGGTCGCGAGCAGCTGGTTCTTCCAGGAGCGCATATTTACGAGACAGAAGCAGGTCTATTATTGTTCTCGGTTGTGTTCGTATAAAGATGGAACGGGTTGTTGAGCACAACTGCGCAAAATAGATAAAGTATTTGCAGGAAGTGAGCGCTATGCTTGTACTGTAAGCTTAAGTTTATTTAAACTGTATTGGGAGGCAGTAATTTTATCTCTGAATATGGATGTGCTAGATTTTGCTGGGATGGTTACAGTTACCTGGAACAATTTTTGTGCAAATTAGTGAAGTGGTCAGTGTAATACTATTTTTGCAGCTTTGAGATTTTAAGGACATTATTAGTGGATACTGATCACCACAGAAAAGCGTGAAGAATTTAAATTGTGGGGATAAATAGGATGTATAGCCTTTATAACCAATGTTTCCGATAACACGCATAGCATTTTCCGAAGTTAATATAGGCTGTCCTAAAGGCGATAGTCTTTATTAGGCAACTTCAATCAACACTGAATTTTCCGTCTACAAATCTGTGTGCCTCGACTCAATCCTCCGGTCAGAGGTTAACACAATCCATTAAAACATATCTATACAAACAGAACCGTTGAGAACTACTAAAACTTCTGACTTTGGTCAAGCCCTTCCTCATGATTTAGCGCAAAAGATGCTTCGGGCACATTTTAAGCAGCATGTGGGTACCCAATTACTATTAACAGCGTTTTTTACTTAGGAATACGAGTTCGGTTGGTTCTTGCTATACCAAGTAAAAAACGCGGAAGAAGTGGCGCCTATGCGTTACAGCTCATGAGAGTTAAAACCAAGTGCAAAAAAAAAAACACAGCTTCCACGTCTGGAGTTTCAGCCAGAACAATACCCAAAATATATAATTAAGATGCGCGCTGTCCAAATTGCTCTTCTCGGGCAGTCCGATAACGGGAAGATATAATGACATTGAACAGACCTATGCTCAATTCATCCCGAGGAGCGTGAGGGGGCGTAGCGGAGGATGGAGATGGGGCTAGGTGGCGGAGGTGCCGAGCGATTATCGTCTTTAGACGACATTTAAAGTCACGCAAGCAGATACGCGGGGAATTTTAAGAAAACTGAGTTCCGGCTACCTGTATCAATTTTAAAGCGAAGCTTTTTTGCCTCTACCTCCCAAGGGTTCTGTCGTCGCCGTTGGTGTCAACCGAAAACTTCCGAAAACAAATAAAAGAAGTTACTGGAACCACCAGGATTCGAACTTAGAACGAAGAGAAAAATGGAACGGGAGCCCGTTGTCTTACCTACTGAGGTACGAGCCCATGCGGAAATGGAGAAGACAGATTGTGCACTCCCCGTGCCCAGCTGCGTGTTTACCATCTGCGTTATCGCAGCATGCCCCTTGATAGCGTCACGCGACCTCTCGCGCCGCTGTACGCTCGCCCAGGGCACGTGTAGCGGCCGTGTGCGTGCCTTGCGCATGCGCTAGGAGTTATGAAAATTAAAGAAGCTCGCTCGAACGCATGACATCCGACTTCTCCAGCGTCTCTGCAGCCGATCTCGTCGCCTCCGTCAGCGGCAGCAGAGTCGGGGGAGAAGTGAGATGGTCTAACAGCGTTTTTGAGCATCCCTTAATTCTGTAAAGAAAGAGCAGAGTCCTTCAATGCCTTCCTGGTCATGAAACGTCGCCATCACGCTATGGGACAGCCCATAGCGTGTCGCAGCTGCCGTGTCGCGGACAGCTGCCGTGTCGCTGGGATGGGACAGCTGCCGTGTCGCGGCGCTGGTGTAGATCGGAGGGCAGCCGGGGCGTGATCAGAGCCCGTTTGGCAGGGAACGGACCACGGAGTAAGATAAAACAGACGCTCGCCGTCTTATCAGCAGTGCGTTTTCGCTTTACGTGTCGTGGGCCACTCAAATGGACTTACCATTTCGTGAGTGGCGAAAAAATTTGCTGCGAACGGGCATGCTGCTACTGCGTTCCTGCCTGCCGGTCTGGCTACAGAGCAGAGGCGGCCGCCCGATGCCCTCCGATCTGCGGTGGCGCGACTCGCGGTAGCCTTTGTCCCGGTACAAAACTTGGCCGGGAGTTTCAGGACCACAGAAGCATTGAAGGACTCTGGAAAGAGTTTCCACTCATGTGCTTCACCAATATTACTCAACCAACCACCGCTCATGATCATGCATTGGTTCAACCTTGGCAAAGATTATCTTTCTGAAGTAATAAATGGTGTGATTAAGTGCTTTTAATTCTGTCTGGTTTCACTTTTTTAGAGCCGCGTGCGTGAATTCAAGTGTCGTCTCACGGGTAATCGTTGAGGGTGTCGGTTGCAGCTTCGCTTTCCAACAACCTTCAAAGGGTGGATTCGCGCGCATTTCTTAGAGAGGCCATGGGGTTTAACGTACCGAAGCTACACCTACGCTAAGATGCACGACGTATAGTGGAGGGCTCCGGATTAGTTTTTAAAACTTGAGGAACTTATGTTGCGCCGAAATCTCAACACACCGATGTTTTCACTAGTCGCCTCCATCTGAAAAGCAGTAACTGCAGCCGAGATGAGACCCTCGCCCTTCACTATAAACTTTTTTTCCTCCCATATACTCCCTAGAGGTTCTTTTTCGCCTGTCCTCTAGTGGTCCTCCTTGTAGGAGTTTTTTTACCACAGAAAACAGGGAGGTTTTTTTACCTCCCCAAAACAGGGCGCTTTTAGGCTATAGAAAGGAGGTATTTAGGGAGTGTTAAGGAATATTCGGGAGAATTTAAGGAGGTCAAAATGGAGTATTCTTTACTTCCTGAAGGGCGTTTTTAAGTGATGTTTATGGAATTTTTAGGCGGTTGAATAGGAGCCTATTATGGCTCCCTTTGGAAGTACTTATGTTAGTTTGGGGCGTTTTTTGGAGGTTCAAGGGAAGCATTTACTTCTTTTGAACGGAGTTTTACGAAAGCTTGGGGTGTTTTGTGGGCCTTCCGAAAGGAGGTTTTCAAGGCCACAAGGGAGAATTTCTCGTTCCCTGCGGGAGTACTGATTTCACACGGTTTTTCTCGATTTCAGGTTTATTTCAAACGAACTTTCGCAGACAAGTTTACATGGTACATGGTGTACACAAGGAGGTTCCGAAATAAATACTTATGACGACCTCATATGAGAAATCACAAATGGTACATTGCTAAATAACACGCCAGTTAGGAATTGAATACAGCAATACGATGCTAGTTGAACAAACCGTAGAAACAATATTACTACAAGAACTGGAAATACGCGAAAAACAAAGATAGGCACAAACACAACCGCATAGTAAGTGAAATCATTATAGAATACTAGCGGATCGAGAACACGTCAGTACTAATCAGAACTTATCAGTACGCATCAGCGCTCAGTACACAGTGAAAAAAAATGGCTGCAGTGGTTTACAACAAGAACAAAAAAAAAATTCAGTAGGTGGTGAAATGAGCGAGAGCTGTCTGCTAGTTGAACAAATTGTAGAAACAATAATAACACAAGAACTGGAAATACTTGAAAAACAGATAGGCACAAACACAACCGCATGGTAAGTGAAATCATTTATAATACTAGAGGATCGAGAACGCGTCAGTATTTATCAGAACTTATCAGTACGCATCAGTACTTAGTACACAAGTGAAGAAAAAATGGTTGCAGTGGTTTACAACAACAAAAAAATTTTTCAATTTGTGGTGAAATGAGCGAGTTCTGTGCAACGGTTTGATATTGAAAGGTAACAAGCATTTTGTTGGTGGTAAAGGCACAAGATAAATCATGTAGAAGACAGACTGCAGTGAGGTGGCTATGGATAAATGAGTAATATAAAGAACGAAAAATATGCTGCGGAAAATACCAGTGCGTTTGATAAAGACACAAATGCGCCAAGAAAAGTGACCGAGTCTGACGGGTTAGTTGCAATGATATAGAACTGAATGGGTGGTATCGCGACAGCTTCTTTAGAGTGAGAACAAAAAGCCATGAAATTCGTGTTTTTTGGATAATTTTTAGTTGATTCATTTCGCACCAGCTGCCAATATTATTTTGATAATTGTTTCAACTTAAATTAGGTTGTTAATATTATTGCTTCACTGAAAGATAGCTGTATTATCAGCGTACAGAACGGCCCATCAAATATTCCCTTCTCAGTAAAAAAAGAAAAAAGAGTCAGAGATATAATACGGAATTTTTTTACCACTATTCAATGATTACAGGATTGAAAACAAATATAGGTGAGCGATATTGATGCGAAAAAAGTTAATTAGTTCTAAATCCTTCACACGTGGTTTCGTGCAGGCAAGGTCCAAAAAGGCATGTTCCACAAACGTTACAGCTCTGTGTGCCTTCTTGGGATATTGAATGTTGAAAACCCAGAACGATGCAAACAGACTACGCAGTCCTCCCAGTAAAGACGATGCAGTCAAGACACGCTGGCCATCGATGTGGACGCTAACTTCCTCGTTCACGGAATGCAGGCAGGGAGTTAGAGGAACATCTGCCTGAAAAAGCAAAAAAGAAAAAAAAATGCCCCACACGTAAAATTCAAAACAGACACTATGGTTAAATAAACCTAATAATTCGTTACAGTAATAAAATTGTAAGGCCAGGTTCCCTCCGAATCCCAGTACCTAAATTAGGAATACGAAAGCTTCATAAAACCAAGTGCCAGTACATTAACCGTCGTGGCTTTTGCAGCAATAAAAAAGATATTACTTCCGCACAATATACTCGAGCACAACTTTAAATGACAGTGAAGATAGAATGCAAGTCTCTGTAGGTTGATAGATTAGTTTTTGTTTTTCACTGAAGAACACTTTGGTATTGCATGATTCTGTTAACTGCTGTTTCTTGCTTTAAGATGCCAGCTTGCATCTATTCAAGTGAGTGGGCGCACAGTTAAAGATGCAAACCCTTACACTGCCTCTCCCCTACCATGGTGGCTCACTTTCATAGAAAAAGTGCAGCGTTTGCTAGCTGGACGGATGTTGCAAGCCGTGGCAATACTCACTTCTGCTGGAGGGGACAACTTGGTTTCCGAATGCAGCTTTGCCTTGTACAGAACAGCCTATCCTGTCTTAAGATCTATGAAGTCATTCAACTAGATCATGAATCAGGATCTGCAGAAGAAAATCGTGTCAGGAAATAATGAATTCATGCCGGACAGGCACCCACTGTTTCAGTTATACTTGCAGATACCTCCACCTATTTCCCTCCTGGTGTTACATCCAAAGCTAATTTGTTACGGCTTGTCTCATCAAGTATGGTCATCTGTCATAACACAGCTTGTCATACAGGAAAGTCCTTCACTGGGTCAGAAAACACTTTCTTTTTTTACAGTAGTAATAAACTAGGGGACTCAGTCATCCGTGTTCTGACACCTTAATATTCTGTGTCACCGAGCTGACAAGCATGATTGGTGCATAACGTCATTTGTAGCCGCAACCGTTACTACAGCCTTGTTAGCTAACGTAAACCTCGTTCATGGCACCAAATTACTTGTGATTGCATGGCAACAACAACAAAAAAAAACAGCTGAAATGGAAACGCTATTCTCGCAAACTTACCAACGCTGCATGCCACACACACCTGCCTTAATTAATTTACCGTGATTGTAGAAGTTTCCGTCACGCAAAACCACAGTGCACTTTTTGGAGCTGCAAGCTCCGTGTCAAAATCGAGTGTCAGATGAATCGAGTAATTTTTGTGTATGGTCTTACTATTGATTATGACAAAGTTATTACCAACAAAAAAAGAGTGTGTGCATTGTTCTTCTAAAAAAATGATATCCTTTTTTATGCCCGGCAGACTTGTGTCATGCTACGGCAAACTCGGTTCTCTTCCATTAGGGCATGATTTTGTGTTTTTAATTACGTGGCCTTAGCTGGCGACTGACGGGCCCCGATTGTATACAGACCCCTCATTATCATCCGAAAGGGAATAAAAACATTTCGATTTCGAACCACGTCGCCATCGTGGGTTCGATAGGCTCATAGCATCTCTTACGCATGTCACCGTTTCCTTAATAGGGTACGCTGTTAGATGTGAAGAGTCGACTCAAGCGAGCAAACAACCCCACCGAATCTACAGGGCACAGTTTTCGAAGGGGGTGGCCGTCTGATCTGCGGCTTTCGCCGACCAGAGCGCTAAGAATGAGTCAGAGCCTTGAACGAAAACAACACAAAGACTTATATTTGGACAGGCAAGCCATCAGGAGCGTTAACAAATAGACATTACAAAGTAGAGCAGTTAACTAAAAAGAACACGAGCAGTTCGATGCATATGAAAGACAGAGTCCCACAATATTCACCGACCGGGCCCGACGATGCACCGCTGTCGGAGGCGATTCGGCTACTTGAGTAACCGTCACGTTGCTTTGAAACGACGCCGCGCGCGACAAACGATTTCATCTCGAATGCCCTGTTACAAACCGGCCTACAAAAGAATGCGAATGCATACCCCAAAAGCCGCAAACAAGTACAATAAAACGAGTGTGCGCTTTTTTCTTTGCCCGTGCGTGTACGTGCTGTGTGCGGCAGTGGTACTTCGCAGTTAACCCTATCCAAACGTTTGACAAACGCATCGACTGATGACAGACCACTTACCAGCGAGCTGTCCACAGCTGTCGCCGTATCCAAATGTTGTTAGCGGCCGTTCGTCGTGTGACAGGGGCACATAAAAATCTTTCCACCAAATGGCACTACTAGTCCTTCTCAAATAAGAAAAAATGATGGCCCAAGGCGGGGCGCTTGAAGCTCCGGCCGCACCGAGTCACTGGCCGCGCTGCATTGATATCACGGAGGTTGTTTACATCCGGGCAGCAAGTCGTGCCGCCAGGGCAAGTTGAGTCGCTGCAGTCGGGTGCGTTGGCGTGCTGGCACGAGAATTTAAATTGTCTATATATGCGCAAGCAAGCGAAGCAGATGAACATTGCAATTGTTTTCAACGGCGAGAACTGTCTCTTTGTTAGCAGCAGAGTTTGACAACACCTACCGCCAAAATAAACAGATTGAAACAACACGGCCGCGCTGTCGGCTTGTGATCGCGCTGGCTGAAGCATCTATACGGGTATACGTACGGTATCGGTTTTGTAGCTGCATGCAACCGTCGCGTCCTGCTTTCTCGTTCTAATTAGCATTAGTCCACGGTTGAAGTGCTGACACATGGAAACAACACAAGACTAACATGGCGACCGCCCCTTGAGATGATTACCCCAGATGGGGAGTTTATTTTGGACGTGGTTGTATACAAGGAACCGAATGCCATCTCACAAATGGTGTTAAGTCATTCTAAATCCTCCCTTTTGCTACACGGAAGGGCAACGGTACTACCATGGAGGTTCGTCCACTTTTTTAGACCATGCCTAGGGAGTACATTTTTTGCTATAAGTACTTTTCAGGGCACATTACTTGATTAAAACTCCATTTCCGGCTAGTTTGCGTTTACAGTGAATTGGGCTCGGCAGCACAACGCTTCAGGCACTCAATTAACGCGACGGGTGCCAATACAAATTGGCATTAAGTAAATGTAATTGAAATGCGTGTCGAAAAGTACAAAGCGTGTGCAAGTTGCGGGCAGCTTGGACATTGAACAGTATGCTGTATCAGCTACCTTTGATATCGCTTTCAGGGGCCTAATATGTGCATCTAAGACCATGCCACAGCAAAGCGCTTGGACTATCTTGGGCCGTTCCACACGTAATAAACAACAGATTATCGAGCAGCTGAAAACGCGGAATACTCACCGCGGGCTGTGCCCAGGAAGCGAAGCAAAGCTGTTTTATTCGCGCCTTTGCCGTACCAGAGCATAGACATTGCACTGGTATTCCTGCACATCGACTGGAAGTGCTGTACAGCTCTGGCCGCCGCAAGATAATTTGTGGTGAGCATGCTGCAGAATAATACGGGGATTCTGTTGGGGCACAAAAAAGTGGTGTGCTGAGCGGGTTCTAGAGCGAAAGGTCCCCTGCGCTACATCTTTAGAGTTCATCCATCACGCTGCAAGTGAACCACACTGCGGCCGGCACGCAAGCTGCGCTTTTCTTCCATTTTCTGCGCTTTTCTTGGTTCACCTGGAGCATCGCTCCTGTGGCGACATAAGAAACGACTGCTTCGCCTGCGCTTTGTTGCTCAGCGCCGGCTGGGTGGTCTTTGCGTGCGCATCAGTGCAAGCGAATCACATGACTAGGCACGGGCTTAAAAGCTGCTTCGGCAGCACTTGGTAGCCCAGTCTCCCCATCGATGTCTGTACGGCTGGCCTGTCTCTGCGGGCACTGGAGTGCACGGAACAGAATGAATGCGATCATTGAGCAGATATAGCTTGGCGGCAGATTGCGAAATGTCAACTCGAGGCAAGCTTTCAAAAACGCGTGTGTATAACATTTGCGTCACTGTTGATAACTGGGTAAGAACTGTTAAACCTCATCCATTTTTCAACACCCGGGTCGACTCATTAGAAGGCTGCACGGGTGAAGCCTGGAGTTTTATTTACGGAAGCGGGCACGTTGCCTTTAAAGCGGCGTTGAGGAAACTGCAACCTTTCGAAGAGCAAGCAGTCGCAATTTTCGGAGACCCCAAGTCAGATCGTCAGTTGTTGCCGTAATGTATACGTGTAAAAACCCAGTGGCAGTCGTTCTCGCAGCACTCCAAGCGTCTCACCCGAACGGCTGCCCAGCGGTATTCTCATGGATACCGTCCCGCGCGGGGAAGCGGGAAATAAACATGTTGACTCCCTACCGATGGGCGCCTTATTTACTACTAGAGTGGTGAAACAATAGTGCCACTACCAACGGCTACAGAGGCACACAGAACGCGATCGCTTTCTTTTTAATATTAAACTTTAGGGGTTAAATAATTTAACGTACAGCTGGGGTGTGTGGCGCTGCGTACTGGAGGTTTGCGATTCATTTTGACCGCCCGTGAATCTTTAACTTGCACACATGGACATTGTCGCTTTTTGCCTCAATCGTAAACGCAGCCACCGCGGTCGGGAGTAACCCCACGTCCGTGGGCTCAGAAGCACATTGCACATTGCATTGGCCACTAAGCCACCGAGGGTGGTTGCACGGGATCGCTTGAGGACGCGGCGGCAACCAACGCTTCAGCCTATCCTAACAAAAGGCCCGAACGGAACCAAAGCCTTTTTGCTCCAACCTCATCTTCTACACGAGCTTGGCTGTAGAGGGCCAGCCTTAGCTCGGTTGCTTTGTGTCTCTATTGCTGTATGACGGGTGACTTTTATCACAACATTATCGACTGTTACAAACAACCCTTGAAGCGGAGAGCTGTTTTCGTTATGCGGAAAAGCCAGGAGTGCCACATGCTACAGCTGACGAAAAAATGTTTCCTAAAGAGACTGGATTTTACTAACAGGCGTGCGCGCCTCCTGCTGGGGTTTTGCAATCTTCTTGACTCAGAAATGAGGGATTACTTTCGGTGTTTTGAGACGATATGGAGGACTTATGCGGGGCAATCGCTGCCAGCTTTATGTAACACCTATTCTGCCTGAGCCAACGTCACATGATACAAGGACTACTGAATACGAGGCCATGCACACGCAATACACAAGTACACGTACTCCAGCCAGAAAAAGGTTTCGGTGGGAAAAGTTGCCGCTGTTACTGGTTTGAACGTTGCCGGATAGCAGTGCCTAACCAGTGCACGACACAAAAAACCACTGACGACAGCACAGTCCAAGCAGTCCAAGAATCAAACCACGATCACTTGCGATTCTCGGTTGACCATACTGCTCAGGTAATTAGCTGAGCGGGAGTTTGGCAACACTGCAAGTTTGCTCAAGAAAGCAAACATGGTTTTGTTTGTTTCCCTGTGGCTTTCAGATGCTGCTGTAATGGCTATGGTGCGGCGGCTTCATATCGTTTTTATTAGAGCCGTAATGGCGTGCTTCCCACTGTTACGTTGTCGTTTAAGGAGGTTTGCTTCATATAATTTTATCGTCATATCTGCAATAAAAGACAGACGTCCCCCATTGTCAGAAAGCGTACTTGTACCTTGCCGACGTATCTAGAGCAGAACGCCACCCGGGACGGTTGACAAGATATTGCAACGCTACGTAATGAAATAGCCTCATGCTGATTGCAGCATGACATAAGACAATATATCAGCAGTAGACCCAGATCATAAGCTCACAGCACAGGAGAAGATACGAGAAGCAGAGGAACAACGGAAAGCTTTCGTTGTGTTTGCCTGAGCTCTTGGATTCGTCTTCTGTGCTGTTTCTGTATGATTTCGAAGTCATTGCTCAAAAGTTCCATTTGCTGCATTGCATAGAGAGCTACAGTTAATTCACAGAAAGTTGGCTTGGACACAAGCGTTTTCTCTCAGTGGACGTCGGACAAAAGTGAACCAAAGGAATAAACTGTATACCGCTTAGAGTGAAAGGCTTACGAAAGCATTGCCACCGGTCTTTACAACATCGCATCCCCATTCGATCGACACCTTCTGGCCTGTATTGGGGTGCAATCCGAGCCTGTTCTTGGATGCGAGTCCATTCGATCGCGGGGTGAGGTTGTGCTCACATGAGCAATAATAGCAGTTGACTCTGTCCCTAGGTCAGATGGGCGCTTTTTAACAGATAAGCTGTTTAGCAAATCGTGATTTTTCGTGTTCGCAGTTACAAATACCAAGAAGTTGCCGAGAGTGCATGCGTGAGCGCGGGCCCCTCGGCGACCGCCCAAGCGACCCCTGGGCACGTTTGTGAAGCCAAGCATACCCACTTAAAGAGATTGGCCAAGATTGCTAAAAAAGCTCCAGCGTTCACCGTAATCGTAGAAACACTTGTCCGGAACGAGCAAGACGTGTCATAGCGTACGCCCCTCCAAGATAATGTCCATTGATTATCACTGCCAAAAAAAAATGAAAGGACCTCACACTTACAGCAGCAATGATGAAGTAAAGGTCGTTGCGGCAGCCACGAAGAAGCAAATTGTTGCAATCGTGGACTTAAAGGGACACTGAAGTTAATTGGTCAAGCTCCCGTTTTTGCTTGCACTGCGTAGACTGGCTCAAATTAGCACACTTTTCATCGTTTATCCGGTTGACAAGTCGGTAATTATTTTACAAAGCGCAAAACAAGAAAAACTACCATGCGCGGTTTGCGGTGGCCGCACCAACTAAAGGCTGTGACGATGGGAGGAGACGCACCGTGATTGGACGATATCTAAGGTTAGCATTCAAACAAGTTTCGGTTTCGGTTCTGTAAAACAACATGCTTGACATCCGGTTGGATGGGCATTCTCGATATATCAGTAATCGTCGTACCGCGCTTCTGCCATGTTGTCGGCTGTAAAATGCATAAGATAAGCCTCCCAGGACGGCTTGGAATCGTAGCAATCACTAGCCGAGGCCTACGCAGTGGATGAACGGCCTCCGCGTCCCCGCAGACGCTCAAATGCCATGCGCTTTTCCCCAATATTTGGAGCTTGTCTCACTCATGCCTGTATTGTAAAAAGCGTGTTCGCACAAACCCAAGGGTCTGTTGTTTCTGACCTCTGCCCACCGCCTGCAAGCAGTCGGTGCTTATGGCAACAGCACACCAACGAGCCAGTGTCAGCCTGCGTGCGTTCTGTGAACTAGTTCGTGGAGCAGTGAACGTCACTGCCCAAAAAAGGTGAACTCAGTACAGAAAACATCGGCCGAAAACGAAAAAGTCAACTCATAAAAAAATGGAGTGTACCCTCGCGGATTTGAACTCGTGACTTGCAAAACACTTTCAATAACATACCCCACTCGGCCACGGGCGAGCGCTGCTGACCTTGGAAATATAACGTATGTAATGTATAACTAATTTACGCTTTTATTAAATTTCAGCATTTCAAGCAGCTTAGGTGACTATTTGTTGCATTGCGCTCGTGCAGTAAGCGTCCCCCAAGTTTCCACAATATCTCACGTCTAACAATTGCATTTTTTAGACGGAAAAGCGTTCGCAGATGCGTAGTCGTGCTGCTGACCGCGCTCTGCTTGTTCGCCCAGCGCAAAAAAGTGCTATCTGCACCCTAGTTTTACGCTGTACAATCGCGTGCGATTTGAAGGTAATAGCGCGAGCGTCGACCGACCACGACGATAACGCCCCCACGCGGCTTGTTTTACTCTGCCTGGTTCCTGGTTTACGCATTCTTCTCTCCCTCGGTCGCTGTTTATTCCAGCAGCCATCACTCCAGCAGCAAAATCAATAACCCCTTCCTGTTTTTTTATCGCGCACGCAGCGACGACGTCGCACTCGTGGTATTTTACAGCAGCTCTCCAAAAGGTGCGCAGAAACGCATTATCGGGAAATACAGGACATTTATAACAATGGGTGGTATCGTTGCTCACGATAGCCAAGAAAGAACGCACACGAGATTGCAACCACACAAGACCACCGCAAAGCGGGAAGGGTGGTTTATTAGCCGCGGGAGTGATCACTGCTTGATGGAACAGCGACCGAGAGAGAGGAGAGTGCATAAACTAGGTCCCAGTCGCTCCGAAAAAGGCCGCGCGGGGACGTTATCGCTTTTATCGGTCGCAGCTCGCGCGATTACCTTCAAATCGCGCGTGATTGTATGTTAAAAGTATCCGTTGATTTTACTTCCTTAGTACCTATATTTACTTCACTGACTATTCTCCCGCCTTCAAGTGGCCTTATATTTTCCTACTGGCGTAGCGTCGCATGTGCGCTTGTGCAGTGCCTGTGTGAAGCGACCTTGAATTGGAGCTAGATGCAGTGTACAAACTAACAAAATAAAGAAAGGTACATTCTTTCATTCACAAACGTGTAGTGGGTTCGTTTCAACTGAGCGAACGAATTGCGACGACCCGTTGGCGGCCGGTGGACGAAACGCTGGGCCGACTGACTCTGTCGGAAGGTCGGCGATCCGTGCAGTAGCGCAGCCAATTGCCAGCTCATCTCGTCATGACGTCACACAAAAACGCCACAAAAAATGGGCGAGGGTACAGAGGGGAGGACAGCATTTTCGAATTGATTTTTCTACTAGATAAATTCGCGTAAACGCGCTCAGAGTGGTCGAAAAAGGGCCTAGGGACTCCGAACTACAATTTGCGGTCGTAATCCCGCGATGTTTATAAATCACTTCAGTATCCCTTTAAACCTTGGTGATGGTCGTAAATGTTGCGTACAGCTTCGCTACCTTCAAGTCTTACGTTTTAGTTTGAGCTTCCTTTATTTTTTTAGCCCACAAGAAAGGAACCATGAATGTGAAATGCAACTTGTTTCATGAGAAAGGTTGCTATTTCCAAATAACAATGGCGGAAATGTTAACAACAACATTCAAATAGAATTCTACGCCAAGCGGAGTAGATATCGTGTAGAGGGGTCACAGAAACCAACTTCTCAGCCTGGTGCGATAACCTCTGAGGAGCTCGTTACTGCGGTTAACGACTACCCACCTACGCCCCCGCAGGGCAACACGACTGCGCAATTGTTATGATGCTTCGAAATTTGTCTTCCTGTTGCACTTGCTTGCAAAAAAAAGTTGAAGGAGTTAGTGCACCAATACCTGTTTTTAAAAGCGGCGCTAAGAATGGCTCGGTTATTTTAAATTTTTCGGTACGTGTAAAAAAAAGCGGACGGTGAAGCTTCGTTTGAGGCGTGGAAGACTAGATGGGTATCAATCCCCGTTTGCATCGCCTTATGGCTGGCTTGCCATGCTCTGAAGGTCTACAATGACGTTATTGTCATCGCAAAACATGCTTTTCTTTGCGTACAGTACGACTTTGGTCTGATTGTTGTAAAGCTTAATCTTCGCTGTCAGCATTATTTTAGCTCTCCGTGCAGAAAAAGTTTTAATGCTGTTTTTTTTCCACGATCATACGCATTGAATATCTGACCTACCGGCTATCGCCACCACATATACAATGCACAACACCTGAACTATCCCTCGTAATTGTCGAAATCGTTGCAATATAAATGCACTTCCCTCATATTCAATGACACACTTGGAAGCGTGAAGCGCACATAAATGCAGCAGCGCACCCCCAACACGGGAATAAAGCGCAAGAGCGCGTCACAGAGCATTACACCCTATAGTGTAACGTTATAAGGCCACCCAAAGATACCTACAAGCGGAGGAAGTTTGCGACCATGCCTGCACGCAACTTGGAATGCAGCTCCCACAATTTCTGGCATTTCAGTGGACGGTGCAAGGTGCTGTGCTCATGGTCAACGCCACCAGCCACCCCTGCTTTTCTTTGGCTCAGGGGTCTGATCGCTACAAGCCTCCACATTCCTCTGAACAGTGCAACGCAAAATAAAGCTGAACAGCAATATTTCAACAAAAAGATTGAAATAAATCATGGAAGGGTGATGGGTACATACCCAGGGCTTTATTTAGGCATTTGAGAAATGTGGGTGGCAACGCCAGTAGGGAGCAGGAGAACGCAGCCAAGCTAACGAATATACAGATGTCATTGTAACCCCTTCCAACGCATGGCAGCCAGTACTACCAGTATGGTAGTGCTGTATGGTAGTACAGTATGGTCATTCCGCAAGTACGGTGGAACGTGTACGATACAGACATAAGCCCTTCAATAGCATGCAGTGGGAGCGGGTCACGAAGGATGTCAAGCGGTACTGAGAAACATAAGCCCACGGAGAATGGGTGCGGTAGAAAAGCGTTGGGGACCTTCAGTTCCCGCAAGACTTTGAAGAATCTCACGCATACGCCGCAATCGCGTGACGAAAAGCTTTCGTCGTAAAATGGGTTTGATTAAACACGCGTTTAGCACGTCTTTTGCTGTTATTGTGCTTTTTTGTTG
Organism: Haemaphysalis longicornis; assembly: GCF_048455015.1. Lineage (NCBI taxonomy): Eukaryota > Metazoa > Arthropoda > Arachnida > Ixodida > Ixodidae > Haemaphysalis > Haemaphysalis longicornis. The sequence goes on from NW_027526233.1 coordinate 13,332,009, forward strand.
TTATTGTGCTGTTATTGTGTTATTTGCTGTTATTGTTGTAGTCGCTCAGTTTTCAGAACACCAAGCTATGGAGAAGGCGTGGAGAAATACGAGTCCTGAGGAGGATTGTACAAAGCTTCAATCTACCGGTCGTTAATACCAGTTCTACAAGAAGAGACGTGATACACTCAGGAACTCTGACTTCCCCCCCATGCGCTCCCCTCACCCATACGGAAGTCGGTGTCGTGGCCGACCCATCTTGAGTGGTACGGGATGGCCACAGCTGTGTCGTGTAACTTCGCCAATCGCCTGCCCACCCCGCGAGCCACTTAAAGGAAGCGCAGGTTGTCACATCTATCCCACAGCGAACCGGGCTATGACGCGCTAGAACCCGTTGCCAAGTTCTAAGCCAACTCCCGCGCTAGGAACCCAAAGGAACTGCTCTGCGCCGGAATTCTATTTTAGCTCAGTCGGATAGTCACCGGTTTCATTACGCGAGCGAGCCCAATTCGATTACGATTACCGGAAGCCTTTATTTTTGCGATCGGTTGCCACGTTATTGTCCACCACCGCTGCTCAGCTCTCGGGCCTCCGGGAGGACGCCGTCGTTCAGTTGCCGGTTTCACGGCGGAAAGGTCCCTGGTTCGATTCGCGGGGAAGGTCCCTCACCACATTTCTTTCTTGAGGGTTCAGGGTTTCCTTTCTACGACGGACTGGTTTGCGTCGGCATAAACAGTTTAGCTGTTACAATCCTCGCGTCATTAATGCTTTCCCATTTAGAAAATTGAGTAAGCATGTGTTCCGATGAAAGTAAAAACAAAATAATTAAAAAGCGGGAACAAAACTGCAAAAGCATAGCTTTCACGGAGGTTACAGCCAATTTTTAACGTGTGATATACATGCTGGGGCAGATTTGCTCCCGCTTTTTATTTATTTTGTTTCTAGTTTCTTGTGAACACAGACGTTTTCAGCGTTCATTTTTCACTGAGAATACTTAATATGTGTTCTACTGTCCTCGGAGCGTGGCTAGTACCATTCTCAGTACTCGTGTGGTCGTAGTTGTAATTTAGGCGTGGATGTGTCCCCCACCGACGAGAGAGAGGTTGACGCCTTCGGGGTAGGAGAGATTTGACCTGCTATGCCACACCGACACACTGATATCCCAGTGGCGCACGTGCACTGATTTGGAATCATTCAGCAATGTGCAGGCAATTACGAGTAGTGCGATCAGTGCATACTTAGCCACTACAACGTCAATGTGGCCGTCGTTACTACGTGGCAATGGGTAATGCAATAACGTCTTTGTAACAAGTTTCTTTACCACGACATTTCAAGACTGAATGGTGTTGTCAGTTTGGTGCTATGATCAATTTAGAGAGTGCTCAACGGAGAAACGTACGACAGAGACCTTTTCAGGTTCGGCCCGTACTGTTCCTAATGCTAATATGAGGCTAAATAGATGCTAACAATGACAGTGTGCCATACAATCTGAAACACCCCCACTGTGTGCAGCGAATAGTCCTAATTTTCACGTGGTTTCAAATAACAGTTACAAAACCCTGGAAGACTCTGATATTGAACACAGGAATATGTACCGAGGGTTAGTGGATTAACCCAATGCATCACAACCACCTTAAGAAATCACCCAACCCCAAAGAAACTGTGGCTCCGGGAATATTTATGTCGGCTTACGAGGCCTCTGGCTTTCCCAAGCGTTACGTGTCTGCTACATAGCGTTTCAGGCGTGCTAGACGCAAAAAGGTCCCACATCAAGGATTTCTAGATCTTTAGTACGAAGCAGATCTTCAGTACAAAGTAGTCACGTCAATTTCTGTCAAAAGATTCACGGTAACAAATCGCAGTAACAAAGCAAATCACTTCAACAACTACTTTCATAGCGTGTTTTCAAAGGCAGCAATTTGTGTGCCTAATACTTTTTTTGTTGGACCCTTGTGAGGCAGATTTCATTTCTTATTCTGGTTTGGTCTCTATGCTTTTAAACTTGAAAACGAAAAAAATGTTGCGGTCCTAATGGTCTTCTGAATGTGTTTCTTCAGTTATGCCGAATGCATTGCGAAATTTCTTGTTGTCATATTCCAAGCTTCTTTGTTAACTCCAACACTGCCACGCGGCTGGAGGATAGTTAGGGTCACCTCAATCTTTAAAAAAGGCGACCGATTAAATCCGGATAACTAGCGTGCTATATATCTTTAACATCAGCATGCTGTGAATTATTTGAACCTATTATAGCCAACGGTATTATTGAATTCATTGGACGACATTCCATTCTAACAAGCTTACAACATCGTTTTAGGAAAGGTTTTTCAACTGCGGGTAAACTGGGCACCGTCAGACACGAGTTTGCGAAGGCCCTTGACAATAATGTTCAGGTATAGACAATTTTCCTGATGTCATCAAAGCATTTGATAAAGTTTCTGGTGACAAATTAATTCAGAAATTAGAATTGATTGATTGATTGTAGGGTTTAACGCGCCGACGCAGCGCAGGCGATGAGGCGCGCCGTAGTGGAGGGCTCCGGATTAATTTTGACCACCTGGGGACCTTTAACGTGCGCCGAAATCTCGTACACACGGGCGTTTTTGCTGTTCGCCTCCATCAGAAAAGCGGCCGCCGCGGCCGGGAATCGAACCCGAGAAATTAGAATTATAAATCTTCCAGAAACTTTATTTATATGGGTGTCTACGCACTTGGCGAATCGAGAGCAGTATATTTTGATTGATCGCCAGGTCTCAAGCTATCTTCTAAACCATAACCGGAGTTCGGGCCGTTGCTTTTTCTTATATATAAATAATATCGTCACTGTAGTTGCACCCACCCCTCGTATCCGACTGTTTCCATATGACTGTATGTTATTCCGCGAAATCTCATGCATGGAAGATAAAATAGATTTTAGAACAAACCTGGACAACATACACAGTTGGTGCAAGGAATGGGGCATGGTTGTCAACAGAGAGAAAAGTGCTTCCCTCCGCTTAACGCGTAAAAAATCTCCAGTCCAATTTGACTGCACACTGGGATCAGGTGTAGTTAATCAAGTCAACACCTTCAAATGCTTCGGCGTAACGTTTACTAATAATCTTTCCTGGAACTTCAACATCGACAACATCTGCTCCTCCGCTTTTCGAGAACTCCGGTTTTCTGAGGTCCAAACTTCGTAATTCGCCTGCAAGTGTTAAACCTGTTTGCTACCATTCATAAATTAGACCGAAACTTGATTTTGCTGATGTGGTATGGAGCCCGTAACATCAATTAATTGGGTGAGCGTCAGAGGAAAGCTGCTAGGTTTATTTTTTCAAAGTTTTGGCGCGCGGATTGGGAATTATTGTTTGCCAAGAACATTCCCAAGCGCCGGTTTATAAGACAGAAAGTTTGTCTCGATTTCCTCTGCACACTTACTAACCATGAAATGGCTATCGATCCCTCCCTGTATATCAGCCCTGGCTACAAGGCACACGGTGCACCACCACCCAAGATCGCTAAAACCATAACATGCGAAGACTGATGCCTAGTAGTTTTCATTTTTTCACGTACTGTGGCTGAGTGGAATTTCATTACTGATCCATAGTCGTTAGATTCTGTATAACCCTTTTTTACGTTTGTTTGTTGGTATTGGGAATTTCAATGCAATGTTCGCAGTTTCATTGTTTGTCCCTTTTGCTCTTTTTGTCGCCTCGTGATATTCAAGTGCTCGTCCTGCCGGTATCACAGGTGTGGCCTACAGTATGTAGTAAATAATGTTAATAATATTCGTCGGATTTGTCCAACGTACAGTCGTGAGGATTGGCGAAAAATGATGACAAATTCCGCCAGTGGCTGGAACAGGAATCAAACCCAAAGGAGCTTGGTGGAAAGCGAGGAAGTTAAATTATACTTAATGCACTCTTCCCATGAATACGGACTTCTGTTTACATTTAGGGCTTCCTACGCGTTTTGAATGCAATTCCATCATGTTTTTTTCTGGCGATAGGGGATTGCTTCATCGTGTGGCTGTCACGCCTATTCCGCGAAGTTTCCATAACAACATTCGCACCTTCTCTTTACGGAGTTCTTAATGGTCTTCGCATGCGTCTCATTCAACCGTCAAAGATTTCGGCCAATGGGAATGACAACTACTTTGATAAGAGTACGGCCAATTAACATTTATCATTTCGGCGTGGCGTTCATTTGCACACCCTAGCCTTATCTACGCCACACCGATTTCGCGGCCAGTGGATATGAGAGTTGCTGTCAGAGGTTCATGGCTGATTATCTAATCTGTAATACGTGATGCTTTTGCAATTAAAGCATGTAAGCAGGTTTGGGTGCTCCAAGCAATTCTGAAGATGATAGCCGTTTACTGGACTATGTCGGCGTGAGAATTTTCCTAAGTTCAGCCCACGATTCAAAAGTTGAAAGAACACATGTATGAAAACCCAGGCCATCTTTACCTCGGTAGGGGAGAAGCATGCAGTGTTTCAGTATTCTTGTCACCTTGGCGTTTTTGCCAACGGAGATGAAACCGTTGCGGAAAATGTATAAAGCTTTGCTGTAAGTGTCGTGGTTTGGAAGCACGATGCGTTCTAGCGCAGGGAGTTTGAAGAAGAGTGTCTTGGTGTGTTCTTTTAGTCCGCTTTTTTGCCCTTGTAGATAAAACATTCTAGGGCGAGACGTTGGAAAACGAATGTCCCGGTGTGTTCTTTTAATACTCGTTACGTTATAGAGCGAGGCGTTGTGAAACGAATGTCTGGCCGGTGTTTTAGTACCATTGCTACAGGAGAGGACGACAGGAGATGCCGACAGCCCAAGCCTCAAAAAGGCTTTGCCCCTTAAAGTATATATAGGCATCAATTTAGAATACTGTCCACTCTGGTCACACGGATCGTACATGTCAGGGTTGCTCAATAAAACAAATATCAAGCCTATAAGAAGCAAAACGGTAGCACATAGTTGACAGTAGCAGCATTCGTTGATTTCAAAGTAAACTTGGAATTAGTTCTTGTGCGGCAAATATAAAAAAGTGTCAAAATGGGTCGGAGAAAAAAGATAAAAATAAACAGTAAAAAAAGATGTCTCTTTGGCGGCCTGTTCCGTGAAGCATTGCAACCAAAGGTATTTACAGTTGGCGTGCGAGCACCGCTACAGCGAGAAAATTGAGCCGAATGGGGCAAACATCAGTGTTGATTTATCATGGCGGCAGGGAGAAGGAAGGGGAACAGCGTACGTGTACGGGAGGAAAAAGAGGAACGGGTGTAACGGGGCAGTGGCGGCAGGTGGCTATCGTCTTTTGAGGATATTTCCTGCGAAGCAGGAGACAGCCGATATTCCGTGACCTTATGTTTTTGTATTTCTGCTATTATACCACAGCAGCAACTGTGCAGCACAACAGTTCGATGTGTTTCAATGTTTTGAATTAATATTGTTTTCTTAAAACAATCTTAGTCAGGTAGGAATGGGGTTGAGCATGTTTACCGAGTCCAGAAATCTGAAAAAAAAAAAATCCCGGGCCATCTCCACTAATGTGAAACCTGGGGAGGGGCGAAGCATGCGGTGTATAGGTGTATTTTTGTCGCCTTGGTGTTTTTTCCAAAGGATATGAAACCGTTGGTGGGTAGAGGTGTACAGCTTTGGTGTAAAAGTCTCTTGTTTTTGAAGCACGAAGCTGTCTAGTGCGAGCCGTACACAAGTGTGCCGGTGTTTTTAGATGCGACTGCTTCTCATTCACTCGCCTTGTCCCTCCATACGGCGTTGTTGTCCGTCCACACCCCTCCCACGTTCTCCTCGCCGCGCGAGCTGCGCTCTCCGCTGCTCACCCCCTCTCCTCTCCGGTAGCGAACACTCTCTCGCGAGGGGCATTGGATTGAATTCGCTTGGATTGCCTTGGTTTGGCTTGGCTTGAATTGGATTGGATTGGATTTTGGATTTGGATGGGATAGGAATAAAGAGGATTGTGTTGGATTGTGTTGAGTCACAGCCGCGCCACGTTACGTTATAGCCGCGGCGGGGGGTTCACGGCACGTTTCACGCGATGGAAGAATCAACCTAACGGAAACAACAACGGAACCCCCTATGCGTCGCATTTACACAGGGGTTCCCGCGAGGGGAGGTGGGAGTAATTTTTAGAACGCATCATGTTCTAGCGCGAGGCGTAAACCAGATTCCCGGTGTAGTATTGTGACTACATAAAACGACGAATACAACGACGACGGCTACAGGAGGCGCCAACAGCCCCACCCCTATGGGGCTTCTCTCCTGAAACAATCACGGTACACTGTGTCTTTATGGTACCGTTAAGCGAAGGGGATTCCATGCGCTACTTAAATGCTTGTTATGGTTGTTGGTGCGTAAAAGATATTGTATAGCCTAAGCTCTCAGTAATTTACGGTAAAGAGTTTACTTAAAACGGAAGTGCAAGTTGGTGACCAAAGATTTTTAAATACACAGCATTTCTTTAACTCACGATGTCACCCGTTCTAGTTGTCCTTAGTAGTCCATACCCCTCCCCCTACACTATATAAAAAAAATAATACTTACCGGCGCCTGGTTTCGATCCCACGACCCTGCGGGGGGAACGCAAGGTACATGGTGCTCTACCCACTGCGCCACAAAGCCGACACAGAATGGAGGGCTACGAACGAGCCTTATATCCTTGACTCATTCAAACTACGTCAAGAAGCTGCTGATACAACGCATTCACTACCTGTGGGCGGAACGTGAGGTACATGGTGCTCTTCCCACTGTGCCACAAAACCGACCCAGAATGAAAGGCTACGAACGCGCCTTATATCCTTGACTCATTCAAACTACGTCAAGAAGCTGCTGATACAACGCATTCACTACCACCAACTCCCCAAACACTAAACGTTAACGCAATACACCCACTCCTTATGCGACGCATTTACTCGAGTCCCCCTCGCGGGGAGATGGGCCCATTTTTGGTGATGCGTGATCGTGTACTGAAATGCAAAGAAGTTAAGCTGGCAATGAAAGGATGTTGCACATCTCAGGTTTGAGCTTTAATAGCGAATGTTGTCGTTTAAGGACACAGCGAACGGCGGATTCTTTGGTGAGAAACATGATTGCAACAAAGAGCGAATACAGGATGGGCGGACGCCTAGCACTTTCCGTTCCAAGTGCGTCCTTGCAGCTGTTGCCCTAGGGAAGCCGGAAATCTGTCTACTGTGTTCGTTTTCCCCACGAGGCTAATGTAATTTGCTGACAGGTACGGGGGTGCGTGATTGCGAGGCTACCTCAAATAAATAGGGCACGAGGTGGTGTGGTGCAAGCATGGCTCCAAAGTGATATCCCACGTTGAGCTTGTATCGCGGAGCGATCTGAACGGCGTGGGAAGGGTGGAAAGCGAAAAAACAAGAAAGGGGAACGAAAGACGTCAATATTTTGGCTCCGCGGCCGGGCAATCCTGCGCCTTAGCGAAGTCAACATCTAAATTGGGCGAGACGCAGGGCCGGGCCTTCTTACGTTGCGAAGCCGTCTGGCTCTGAAGCAGCTGGCTTCGAGGAAGTGGAGCGGAAAAACAGGATCGCCCATACTCGTGGAAAAGTAACGGATCTAAACCAAGCACGCCAAACATTTCGTGCAAGCTGTTATCCTTATATCTCGTCATGTAACAAAGGATGTAGCCGCGAGCTCTGGAGTGACTTCATCCACTGGTTGAAAAAGATAGTTGTTTCGATCATGGTCCCAAATTGTTGTTTCTTTTTTTCAAATACAGAGCCAGAAGCGTTCTCTCTGATTCTGTATTAATTCAAAGTTTCATTCGATCTTCGTACGAGAAAAATCCTTCTTAGTTTTAATATTATCTTAGCTGAACTTAGAGTTAAATAGGCATGTGCTGTTTCTATGTTATTAAACGCGCTAATTCGCCATTGTGTTTAAGGAAATCGAAACGTAAAAGGGCAGTGATGATTCTTGGGCATTGCTGATTGTTTTCGTGTATTGTGGCACTTCCTTAAATATTTGGTAGCCAGTGTTACGACTCACTGGTGCCATGTTTGGTCATTCGCCCGCCGGTCGACCACCCCACCGCTTGTCGACGGAAACGAAAGCAGGTCGACAAGACGCGGCGGCGGCCACTTGATTGACAGCGGCTTTTGAGCGGTGTTGAGTGTTGTTGCCCCAAAGGAATTAAGGCGCCGCTGCTCTCCCCCCTGCCTAAGCAACTGAACGCGTGTAAGCGTGTAAGCCCAGATGGCGACGACCGGAGAATGGGACCCCAGTGGCGGCGGGAGCACAGCGAAAAAAGCAGTGGCAATGGTCAAGCCATTATCTATTTCCGGAGTGATTCCACGAACCTTGATAATCTGTGCTGTTAGGCTCCCTGGGAAGGACGTGCGAGAAGAACCCCACCGTGGGAACGCAGCGTGCGGCGTACACCGAAAGGATACGCGGCGCCCGCGCGTCTTCCGTTCTTCCCCTCTACTACAGGCTCCTGACGAGTGGCAAGGGTGTGTGTGTGTGTGTGTGTGTGTGTGTGTGTGTGTGTGTGTGTGTGCTGTGCATCTGTCGACATACATGAAAGGCGTGCCCCTACCCAAGGGCGGTGCTTCACAGCGAAGAACACACACATCACCATTGGTCCGCATTGTTTTGTATGGGGATCCCTAACCTAGGGAACTAGGGATCGGGGGTTAACAAAAAGGGCGTGCTGCGGCCCGCCAAGATCTCTCTTCATCACGACAACTCACTGTAAAAATGTAAATAAACCCGTTGAGTTTGCTCTAAGCTCTCCCCTAGTTCTGGCTCGACGGAGCGACGGCGGCCGGCCCCGCTACCAGCAGACAGCGGTCGCTACAACCCGCTACACCAGTCATTCCAACAGCACGCCAAATGCAAGGAAGTGCTACAAGGGATCTGCTACTTTGTGCGCTTGAGCTGTTTAATGGCTTGTGGCACAATCGAAATACTGTTAGGGTCTTTGTAGTAAACACAGTAAGTTTTTTGTAACAGAACTTTAGTTATAGCAAACTGCTTTTCCAAAAAGGACGGGGCCCATCGAAATATTAGTCTAGCGTATTTAGAATACCCCATGATAGTCAGCAGAACCGCAAAACATGTAATAAATGTAACTGCAGCCTTTCAGTAGCATTTATTTCTGACAATACTGATGCAAAATTTTCGATGTTATACTTTGAGATTTGTTTGAGCTGTTAACCCTGACTAGCTTGTTTGGATATACAAGCTTCCGAAATCTGCTGATACCATGAGTTGAAATAAAATCTAAACAAATTCCCAGTAGGAGAAGATGTACGCAAGAAATGTTTGTCACAATGAGTGGTTCTCATCTGACTGAGGTTGTTCTCAGGGTAAATTGTTTGTGGTTCTGTTTGCTAGTTAAGCTATAGAGCTACCTGAAATAGCACACCAGAAATTATTTCTGATAGCTCGATACGTTATTTTAAATTTATGTGTGGTAGCTACAGAGCGCATAAGACTGTGATAGCATTCCCTTCTCCTGGAGAGCACTCGAACCGGTGTGTACCAATGGAAGGAAACTTGTGCTTGTGACGAGCTTAGTATATATTCGCGGGACAAAAAATAGAAGACTTCTCTAGTTCGTGGCTCGGTTTCCACGTAAGCGATGCCTGTTCTTTCCTTCCGTAACCGTACTAATACATGTTCCAATCAGCTACAGAGGAGTTTTCTAAAACCAAATTTTCTGAATACTGTCCGAACTTTGCTTTCGGTTTCGGCTGCCTGGTTTCCTGTAACTGAGCAATAATGTAAAAGAAAGAACAACAGCAATGCGTGTGATGTCAATGACCACGACATCCCGATGGGCGATGGGGAATGTGCGACTTTTCTTCCCACCACCAATTTGAAGTTGCGTACCCTCCCTCAGCTTCCGCCCCCCGCTCCAGGCAAAAAGGCTTGGTTGTGCTTTACGATAGTCCAGAGCATTAGTGGAAACTATGTTTATTATAGTGGCAACCTCCCTGCGTTTTCGAAATTCATTGCGGCTATCTTGCAATTTTCACAATCATGGTTACTGTACTCACCCACCGTGTCTAAATGACATGCGCTAAATAATTCCCAAATCTCTCTGGTAGAACGATAACTTGAGCGCGTTCGCTTTCCGCTCCCCTGCAAAGCCCTTGCCGCAGTGAACTACAATGGCGTTGTGTGCAATGCGGGCTGCTCGAACTAAGACACTGTTTTCATCTGGGAGGTGTCTCGACCAGTTCTAGTACCTAGTAGCCACTTCCCTCGCCCGCAAAAATCTACTTAGAAATGACCAGCCAAATTACCAAAACTAGCGAACAGCAAAAACAATCTGTCCACTTTGAGTACTTTGAGATTCAAAATGAGGGCTGGTTAAAAAATATACCTGTTTGAGTTACAGAGTTTGAAGCTATCAATACACTCGGCATTTACGACATTAAAGAAAACTTGTACATCGGAACTGTATACTTCCGCTCCAAATAATACGTTCCTAAACATCTTGCAATAAACCCATTTTAAAAACGCGTTCATCCATTTAATATTGTAATCTTAGAACGTCATGGTTACCCATAACAGTTTCGTCCCCACACGTGCCTCAAACTGACTAAGTATTTTAAAGGAAAGTGAGCTATGCGTCTGCTGCCATTTTTCGCCAGGTGGAACTTTCCAGCTCATGGCAGTCCTTTAAATAGTGATTGCTGTGTAGTTATTTAGCGGAATGTAAAATATGTCCACGCAGGTAATATCTGGGGACAAATCTTTATTTGTGCACAGTTTCAAGTCTAACAGATTGCGCGACCAAGCTCCACAGCCATGAAAACTATCCCATAAAAACGCGTGGGGATAGAATGTTGACAGCGAATTACGCAAAAATTATTCAGAATTCTGAAATGTATTTTAAAGTTTTCAACTCCAGGTAGGCATCTTGCTTTATTGCAAATATCCCTTTCCTAAGCGGTTTTACTGGGCTCCTGAGAAGTCAGAATTTTGAGCGAGAAACCTGGGCATATGTCGCTCGGTCATCACTTGGATTCCCGGAATAGGGGATCACTCCTACGTAAGGTGCATTAAGGTTTCATACTATAGTAGTAATACTGGGGATGCCTTTCAGAGTGTGCAGTTATAGGGACAAAAATTGAGATCGCTCTTTAATTGTTAAAGCAGGCATTGTACCTACAGTCAAGCAGCCGAATGCAGGCGTCCTGCCTCTCAACAAGTGTATTACGCTGGAGGGGCAGGCGCAAACTTGACCGGCAGGTATCCATTACTCACCTGGCCGTGCGTAATTATCCGTGACCAAAACACTCCTTGCCGTTACGGCAACGCATTTTCCCATTGTTGAAGCAAGATTAAATTACGGTTTGTCAACCCTGCTTTTCCGAAATCTGTACAAGGATGCCGGGAATAAATAATAAAAAAAAGGTTGGCCCCGATAAGCCATTGGGGCTTCCTAGACTTGCTGTCATCCTTGGTAAGGAAGGTGCCCCTGTAATGGCGCAACCACTAACAGCCGATTCTCAGGATACTGAAATAGGAAGAAACTACTCCGTAGTTTCTCCATACCTGAGTGTGGTGTACTAGGACTACTTTCCAGTTTCTTACGGCAAGATACAGGACGCCCCTTTATGCGGTAAGAAAGCTTTCTCAGTGTTCTCCCAACAATTTTTTTTAATTTCAAGACAGAAGCAAAAATACTAATGATGCAAATGTTGGTTTTGCATCAACCGGAAATACGAGTTACGTGTAAGCCTAGGGTGAAATGAATTACCGAGATAACATGGTCGGTTTGGAAAGAAGCGGTTCCGCATGCTAACTACCCGTTGGCGTTTGTCTTTTTATTTTGGCAATCCTGGGCATCATTAAATACCCCCGTATTTCACTTCTGATCATATGTGCATAAAGATACGACATATAATGTACGCTGCCTCAGCAGCTGTCAAGGACCGCATGCAAACAAACGCCATTCAAACACGTTATTCGTTCCCTGCGGTATCCACTGCCAGAACCTTCCGTCTAACAATGTTAAGGCTGTACGGGAAATTGCAAACAATAAACGAATCCCACAGAATAGCTTTTCGCGGAGCTACTTTCAAATAATCTAGTTTATTACGAACGTCGATTCTCAGAAAAATAAATGTACTTAAGCCTTCTCGGGGCAAACTTATTGTCACAGCTGCTCAAATTGGTGCTCTGGTGTTCAACGTGTAGGAGAGTAGAAAAGAACTTTAGTTGGTCAGGAGGAGGTCAAGGGAAGGAGAAGAGTGGGGAGATTCTATTCTGGCTTCTTCGCTCCTTCGGCCGCAATCAGGAGTCCTTGGACCATGGCGGGGACTTCACCCATTCGGACAAGTTGGACTTGCACGTCGGGGTCAGGAGTGAGCTGCGGGGTCTCCCACTGCTCACTGGTTCCAATTTCTAATTAACTGCCGTCCATCCTTCTCCCTTGACTTCTAAAGTTAAGCTTGGACGAGCAAACCATGTTATGGAGATCCCTCAAATGCTCTTAATAGGCAACGTACTCACGTTATCGACTGAGCGACTTCAGGTAAATTAGGTGCCTTTTTACCTTTGCCCAGCACTTTTCACAAAGGACACGGTACCAAATATCTTGCCAGACATGTCGATGTAATTTTATTTGGCGTGCAAACGTTGATGAACTCCAGAATTTTCCAGTTTCAGCGGGATAATTTGGCTTAGCAATTCACCAAAACACAAAATTGGCACTGCTCGCTGCTTCGGCTCTCTGGTTGTTGCGCCGAGACAAGGTTCCCGTCTGGAAAACTCAAGTAGTCAATCAACGGGGAAGTACCGTTAGATACTGTCCTGTTGTTTCATAGCTAGACTCTAGCCACTACCTTGAACTGTCGCTGCCGAAACACCAATTACCAAAAATAACGTCAGTTTCACGCTTGTGAAATGTGAAGGGACAGCGGATCTGTTCTATCCACTGGTGGTTTGCTGCTGGCTCCTTAGCGCGAATAAACGAATTCGCTTTTCGATGGCGCTGGCGACCGCGCGGACCACGCGCTAACGCGCTAAAGGCTAACCACATGGACGCGAAATCAGGTGTCGCGCGAGCGTCGGCGTCGTTCGACGGCACCACGCAAACTCGCAGGAGAGGGCGAGCAGCCGCATCAGGGCGTCGATGTCACGCGCAAGCCGCTGCGTCGACGAGCGTTGCTGAGAGAGAGAGTACAACTTTATTGAGTTGCCTGCAGAAGTAAGCACATCCTCCACGCAGGGAGGGAAATTGGTACTCCAAGGCGGCCTGTACGTTAATTTCGACTTGCTGGACGCGTTTGCTGAACTCTGCCATCCTTTTAAAGTTCTTTTTGACAATTTATGAGCCGTTAGATTCGATAGCTTAAGTGCAGTAAATAGTAACCCAGATTTGCCATAAAGAAAACATTTGCTTTACTTTATGCATTGCTACGAATGCTTCCGGGCCAATTTGGAAATTCTGCAAAATGTATTTAAAGTTATCACCGTCATATCTGAACAAAATAAGGGGGCTTGATAAACAAAAACGCACTTCACACAATTTTCTTGCTACTTGGTTCCCTACCGTGCTGCTATGCGCAGACGGCTTCATAAGCGTAAGCAAAACGAATTTAATGCTTGCCTTGCGCATGAGGTTAGAGTCAAAGGTCAATTGTAGATTAAAAGGCAAGGTACTCTGGGACACTTCGTTTACCCTGTAAAAAAAGCCGATCGAATTGTGAAAGAGCAGCGAGGTTTTGCAAAAATTCGAACCATGCACTTCATAACAGAAGCCCTAACCTATAAAAAAAAATAAAACAACCTCTCGACCTAGCTAGGAGGCGTTCCAGGAGCCAAGAATGCAGTGTACTAAGCTAGGCTGCCAACGAATATTGTCGGTGTGTTTTGTGTTTGCTGTATTTAGCAGTGAAAGCGCCTGTTTTGCGGGGCCATTTATGCTAGTACTACAAGCGATGTAACCAAACCTTCGTTCTTTGGGTCAACAATTAAAAGCCATCGCACACCCCGGTCTCCCATGGTAGCCGAGAATGGAATGGAATGCGCGGCTAGTATTCTGGCGCTGATAACACTTGCTCGTTCCGCAGCGATCTTGCAGAGAAGCCTCTTCATGCTAATACTACAAGCGATGTAGCCAGAGACCCCTTATTTAGCTCAGAAAAAGCAATCGCAAGTCCATGATCTCCCCGATGACAGCCATGCAAGCCACGATTAAGTCAGCGCTTTAGAACAGAAATAGCTCGCAGTTTGTATCAAGGCAGCCGATTCGAGCAGAAAAAAAAAGAATTGGTCTTTTTGCTGAAAGGAACGACCTGAAACCGTAAAACGGAGGAAATCTGGACGCTTCCGCCCGCCTTCCGATTCCTTCTCGCACTGCGTCGACGCCGATATCTGGCGAGCAGAGACATCGGCGTTGGTCGCACGTCAGCTCGCGTTACGATGCATTTTGGCGACGCGCGCTGACGAGCGTCGACACGTGAAAACACGGGAAGTACGCTGCATGTGGTTCTGCCGTACTTTGTTTCTGTGTCGCGTACGAGCAGCGCTCACTGGCGAGCGCACTGGAACATCCATAAACCATTCAGCTTCCACGGAATAAAATTCGGAATGGTGGCTGCGCCCTCTCACTGGTTCCCCTTTCATTCCCCATTCTCTCGTCCCACAACCTTTGATTGTGGCGCTCATACCATTGGCTCGCTGATTATCTCGCTCACGGCAGGCATGAAAGGAAAAGTGAGTGCACACGAATTCTGTTCTCGAAACGTTTTGATCGACGAGTTGGATTTCCTGCACTGCGTTTACGGCGCGGAACTGGCCCGCAATGAGGCTAAGAAAGCTTTTTTTAAATGTGGGTGTCGGAATGGCGAACTTCGGGTAGACGACGGTCTCGAAACACCAGGGACCTGCAAGCTCGATTTCGACAACGGGAGGCGTCTTTTGAGGCCGTACAGCAACACAGATACGACAGGAATGTATTCATATCATTTTTATCATTACAGCTCCAGCTGTCTGCACAGCGGGATGCCTTCGCCTGACGTGGCGGGCATGGCTGGATGTTGGGGGCCAGTAAACGGCTCCTCTGGAAAAAGTGAAGAATGTGCCAGCTGAGAGTCACAGAAACACGTCATTTAGGGCCCACCTTACTGCCATGCGAGTACTGCTGCACCGGCAGCTTTAAAAGAAGAACTTCGCTGTACAACGTGTTATGGACTGATGTTAGGGGTTTTAAGCCTCGTCTTATCGCTTAGGTTTTAATCCTACACCTTGAATTGTGAAGTTAGAAACAGAGCTTAAGAAGCAACTGTGCCATTTTGCACGAAGTGCACAATTTAATTTGAAAATTTTCACTTCAATTTCAATTTATTTCGGACGGAAATACATAGGTGTAGGTATGTCCACGAGGCGTGGCAAGAGGAGACTCGTACGTCTCCTGGCGAGGCCTGCGCCCCGGCAATACACATCGGAAAGCAGTGGAAAACAATATCGCAAAACAATATCGTAAAACCACAGATTGTTATAGTTGCGTGTTTATACAAGGTAAAGAAGACAAACCATCATAGCCATCATACTAATTATGGAAACATGGTTTTGCACAACCACGCCCAATGAATCATAAGCCCCTCTCGGTCATTATATATTGAAAAATAATAAATACGAGAGCCAAAAAAATAGTTCACTAAAACTCGGCTCACCCGTATCGGTATGACTGCTTTTTAAATGTTGAACCGTGTGGGTGAAGCAGACGATTTATCGTATTGACGTAGCAACAGTTTCAAGAGTTTACAAAATTTCATTTTGCCCAATTTCAGTGAGTAGGGCCGGGGATAAAAACTGCGTGCGGCGTTTGGCGGGTGCCGGGCCCTTACAGTGCAAAAGGATAGCGTGGGCAATCGACAATACGGGCATAATTGCCTGAGTGCGAATGCAAAAGGATTGCTTATGCATCACAAGCATAATTATCAAAACAGTAATTTTTGTGTGCAACCAAGAAAAGACGATAGCCCAAATAGCAGAGCATAGTCTCTTTCGTGGAAAGAAAAACAATAGAAAAGAACAACAATAGGAAAGGTCCCAAATTGCTTCACAAATTAGTCATGGTGGCTTGTGAGTCAGCCAAGTTAGATCCTTTTTTGTATACTTACAGCGTTTTTACCCTTTATTACTTTTTAAATTTGGACGTGTCTGTTTCTCGGACATTAGTCTTCTGTGCACCAGCAATTATTGGTTTTATTTAAGATTATGTTTTTTCATAAAAAAGAGCAAGTGGAAGCCAATAGCGCATTTAGTGAAGGAAACTTGATTAGTGAGAGTGAAAAAGCGCTAAGCACACACGGCATGGAGTGAGCCCATGAATTTGTGGCAGAGTGCGAGGAAAGCAAGCTCCTAAAATTGCAGTGAAGCGTTCGCCAGCGAAGTTGTGAAGAGACACGAGTGGCGTGCTAAAGCCTCATAAAGACCCCTAAATGAACTTTCATTATTACTTACGTCCGATGCATGCCATATCTACAATGCAGCAGAGTCTCTGAACGCAACAGGATATGGTCATTTTGATTGCCTTGCCGATCGCCAAAGAGAGCCCAAAGCGGTTATACACACCTGCAAATGTAATTGAAATGCGCAATTATTAAACGGTGTGTTTTATAGTGTTGCGGGATTTTTAATGGGCTCGAATGCATTTTCATACCTGTGTTTTTTTGGAGTTAACGAATAACACCTTCGAACCTTCACCCTGTAATGTTGGTGGTGACAGGAAGGTGCTCGCAGAAAATGCCCTAGCAGTGCTGTGTTTTGATCAGCGGGGGGGGGGGCGTGGAGGGGGGGGGTTTGTCTAGCTGAGTTGTTTGATCTATTGTTTGCCCCGCACGGGGCACCTTGAGTATTCATGGTGACGGTGAGCAGCGACACCGCGGACCCCGAGGTCCCAACATAAGCCGTGCCCAACCGTGGCGAGGTGTTTAAAGGTGAAGGGTAGAAGCCGTAAACGGTGGCCGTCGGAGCCTTGGTCAAGCTCCGGCCGATGGGCTCCCTGCCTGTCTACCAGGCAGGGAGCTCCGGGACCTCTTTGACTACCAGGGTAAGGTCAAAGGAGAAAGTACCCCCGTCTCCCTGCTTTTATACTATGCTTTATGGTATTGTCTAAACCCCCCCCCCCTCCAACCGTGATCGGCCCCCGAAAAGGGGCCGCACCGAAGTATCCTTTCCTCCATTGCCGTCTTTGACATTTCCTGAACCAGATCATTACTCTAGATTTCTTGTCATGGAGTCCCTGAATCCAACCCACCCTGTTGCATCTCAGTCAGTCTTCTTGATCGCCAAGTATCTTGAAGCCATAATGGGAAAATCATACCAGGCCAAAAAACAAAGAACTGGTGAACTCCTCATCGAGGTACATGACAAGCAGCAGTCCTCAAAGCTTCTAGCTCAGACTAGACTGGCTGATCTAGACATCCGGGCCACACCCCATCGGAGCCTCAACAGCTCGCAGGGTGTGATATCAGAGCCAGATCTCCTGAACGAAACCGATGCGGATCTCCTTGCCGGCTTGAAGGATCAGGGCGTCACTGCCGTGAGACGCATCACCATCCGTAGAGACGACAAGGAGATTCCCACCAGGCACATCATCTTGACCTTTGACCGCGCAGTTCTCCCACAACATATATTTGCAGGTTTTATCAGTTGCTCCATCCGTCCGTACATCCCGAACCTGCGGCGCTGTTTTAAGTTCCAGCGGTTCGGGCATGGTACAAACTCTTGCCGTGGGCGGACGACGTGTGCGAAATGAGCGGCGCATGATCATCCAAGCGATAATTGTCCATCCGATACCCTCTCTTGTGTGAACTGCGGCGGGCCGCATGCAGCGTACTCCCGCAAGTGTGAAAAGTTCCAACTCGAAAAAAAGATCATAAACATTAAGGTCACTGAGAACATCACCTTTCCAGAGGCGAGAAAGAGGTTCGCCTCTTTCCCTGTGGGGAGGTATGCCGACGCAGCTCGCCGGGGGCGGAGCGGCGTCTGGTTTCCACAGGGACCCAGTTCAGCGAGTCTGAACTGGGTCCCCGCCCGCGCCCCCGCTGGGTTGCCTCACGCAGCCCAACCCGGCACCACGCCGCTTGCTGAGGCAGCAGCGGTTGTGGTGCAAAGCACTTCTGTCGGGACCGGTGCCGCTTCGCGCCTCTGTCTCCCCGTCCTCCAATGCATTGGAGGGTACCGAGGTGATGGACACCACGGGTCCAGCACCGGCTCCCACCGCCACCACACCGCCCGTGCCACCTCTGGTGCCCCGGACGCCCTCGGCGGTGCCGGCTCAAACCAAGGGCTCCCGAGGGGGGGCCATGTCCGGGGGGCCCGGTCCGTCGGCCACCCCTCGGACATCCGACGACGAGATGGATGTCGGGCCGTTCCTGCCTGCAACGCAGCGCAAGGAGCGGCCACCGACTTCCAAGCCGACAGACAGGCCTAAAAAGCCTAATCCCAGAGTAACAGCCCCGAAAGACGACAAATGAACACACACACACACACACACACTCCATTCATTCTTAAACGTAAATAATGGGAACAGAAAACATCATTCGATGGAACTGCAGAGGCCCCCTTAAAAATCTTGATGATGTGTATGATATCCTGCATGCCAATCAGCCAAGTCTCATGTGTCTCCAAGAGACACACCTCAATTCCAAACAGACAAATTTCTTAATTAGGTACATGCTATTCTGAAAGGACAGGGTTGGCTGCACACACTCTTCTGGGGGTGTGGCCATAATCGCCCGGAAATCCTTAGCATGCCACCCTGTCACTTTGAACACTGTCCTTGAGGCTGTAGCAATTCGCACAATAATATTCAATAGACTGATAACGGTGTGCTCCATATACATTCCTCCTGATCATGCACTTTCGAGCTCTGACTTCGAGGCACTGGTCGACCAGTTGCCCGAACCATACATCCTAACAGGCGACCTTAATGCGCACAACTCTCTTTGGGGCTCCTCCAGAACGGATGCCCGAGGTCGCCTGATAGAGAAATTTCTTACATCTTCAGGAGCATGCCTTTTCAACAAAAAACAGCCTACATACCATAACTTAGGACATAATACGTACTCACATCTCGACTTGGCTATTGGTTCTGCAATTCTCTTTCCATGTCTTGAGTGGGGCGTGGGCACGGACCCATATGGTAGTGACCACTTCCCGACTTCCCTAACGCACACAGGTAAATGCCCATGCAGTCCACCTTCCCAGAAGAGGTTTAATGAATCAAAAGCAAACTGGAGTACATTCACAGAAGCATCTAAACTACACCACATAACCATAAAACACCTACACGTGGAGGAAGCAGCGCAACTCATCACGGCACAGATACTCGACGCTGCCGAAAAGTCCATTCCCCAGGCCTCCAGTGCGTCCCGCATCCTAAGGAGGCCCTGGTGGAACGAGGACTGTAGGCGGGCGCGAGAGGCCCAGAACAAGGCGTGGGGTGTCCTTCGCCGGTACCCGACGTCAGATAATCTCATTTCCTTTAAACGGGCAAAAGGTCTTGGGAAGCGTGTGCGTCGTGAGGCAAAAAGGGAGAGTTGGCGCGCCTTCCTCACTTCCATCAACTCATACACCGACACTCACAAAGTCTAGACACGAATACGCAAATTAAAAGGACAACAGACACACAGCCTGCCCCTGGTTAGCACAACAGGGGACACACTCGAAGACCAGGCGAACACGCTTGCACAACATTTCGAACACGTGTCCAGTTCAGCACACTACACAAACACTTTCATGAAACACAAAACATCTGCGGAGAAGAAGTCACTGCGTGATAGCAACAAGTCGCACACTTCTTACAATTCCCCTTTTTCAATTTATGAGCTGAAGGTCGCACTCGTTACTTGTAACCCTTCAGCTCCAGGTGCAGACAGGATTTCATACACAATGATACAACACTTACATGCAGACACACTTGAAACATTTCTTCACCTCTACAATAAAATATTTCTTTCGGGGCACATTCCACGCTCTTGGAGGGAGGCCATAGTAGTGGCTTTCCTAAAAGAAGGGAAGGACCCTTCCTCTCCCGCCAGTTATCGTCCCATTGCCCTGACAAGCTGCCTGTGTAAGCTCTTCGAGAAGATGTTAAACAGGAGACTCGTGTACTTCTTAGAGTACAACGGTCTTCTCGAGAGCTGCCAGGCAGCCTTCAGGGCGGGGCGATCTACGAACGATCAACTCGTTGCGTTAGAGTCATATATTAAAGAAGCTTTCATCCACAAGCAGTACTGTATGGCAGTATTCTTTGATCTTGAAAAGGCGTACGACACTGCTTGGCGGTACGGCATCCTCAGCGATTTGAAGTCCTTTGGCATGTCGGGTAACATGATGAACACGCTTGCCAGTTACCTGTCTGAGAGAACGTTTCGCGCGCGAGTTGGAGCTGCACTTTCTAGGGTTCATGTGCAGGAAAATGGCGTGCCGCAAGGTGGAGTTTTAAGTTGCACTTTGTTTATTGTGAAAATGAATTCCCTTAGGAAGGCATTGCCACCGTCGATTTCCTGTTCAATCTATGTAGACGACGTTCAACTCTCCTCTAAATCCTGTAACTTGTCTGTCTGTGAGCGCCAGGTCCAGCTTGGTGTTGACAAGCTAGCTGGCTGGGCAGATAGCAATGGTTTTAAATTTAATCCCAGAAAGTGCACTTGTGTTTTGTTTTCCAAGAGGCGTGGCATCCGGCCGGATCCAGACATCCAGCTCAATGGTGTCTCGATTCCTGTAAAAAAGGAACACAAGTTCTTAGGTATTATCTTTGACGAAAAGCTGACATTCATCCCACACATAAAACTAAAACATAAATGCTTAAAAACAATGAATATCTTGAAGGTTCTGTCGCGCATCTCTTTTGGTGCTGACAAACAACTTCTCTTACGTGTTTTTACCAGCTTGATAAGTTCACGATTGGACTATGGTAGCGTTGTTTATGGGTCAGCAAGTAAAACATCCCTCAAAATGCTGGACCCAGTGCTCCATCTTGGGCTCCGCCTGGCGTGTGGCGCCTTCCGCACTAGCCCGGTCGAAAGCCTCTATGTGGAGTGCAACAAATGGAACCTGCAACGTCAGCGAGCATACACAGATCTCCTTTATGCCTTTAAAATTTCATCCATGCCACACCATCCTTTTAAATCAGCTTTTCATGATACATCCACGACTGAACTCCTTTTAAATCGACAATCGTTCTCTGCGCTGTCTCCTTTTTAGATACAATCCAAAGTTCTCTAACGGATTTTATAGCACCATGGCATCTCCGCCCTGTATCATGCGACACTTCTATTACACATATAGATAAAAACCGAGCTCCCACATGTGCAATTCTGCAGCATTTCTTGTATTTGCAGCAGAAGTACCAATGTTCTGAATTTTATACGGACGCTTCTAGAACTGCCACCTCTGTGTCCTGCGCGGCGCATGGGCCCGGCCTTAATGTCACTAGAACTCTGAATAGTCATACTAGTATCTTTACGGCAGAGGCTTACGGTGTACTTCTTGTTGTCAATCACATACTTCAAAGCCACATCGCACAATCTATTACCTATACAGATTCCCTCAGTGTTGTGCGGGAACTGTCGTCAACAATGCCTTCGAAAAACCACGTTGTCAATCTGATCATCAAGGGTATTATGTCGGTGTATGTACGCAAATTTGAACTGGTTCTTTGCTGGGTCCCTGGCCACAGTGGTATAGCCGGGAACGAAGCAGCGGATCGAATGGCGGCTGCTGCTACACTCTTGAATACAGTAGACATAACCACATTACCCTACACCGACGTGAAACCACACATCAGACAACAACTTCGCAAAACATGGCAAACACACTGGAGTGAACAAACAGACAACACGTTACACGTAATAAAACCTTACTTGGGACCATACACCACCGACACACGCAATAGATACTCTGAAGTCGCCTTGGCCAGATTACGGATAGGGCACACACATGCAACGCACTCGCACCTGCTCACTGGATCTCCAAGACCTCTGTGCAGCAGGTGCGGAGAGGCCCTATCCGTGGTGCACATACTTATCACATGCAAGGCACTTCCCGCAACACGACACAAACACTTCAGAGAACTCTACAGACAACATATCCCACTACATCCATCGCTGTTTCTAGGTGACGATGCCATTGTTTCTGTGAAACCTGTGTTTCAGTATTTGTCAGACGTTAAGTTTTTAAACCTCATTTCCTATCACGCATAATCAAATATGGCTCTATACACCAGCCATCACCATTATATTTATTGATCTTACTATGTCCGGTTTACACGTTTTATACCTACCTTTTGTGGTAGTCATTTCTTTTCATTAAATAACTTCTATGGCGCTCTTTGCCCTCGTCGGCCTTGCGCCATTAAACACCAACCATCATCATCATGATCTATTGTTTGACCTATTGTAATATTTTTGTTTTAAGATGAGCAAACCAAAGTTCCGCGTATCACTGGAAATCTATTATATGAGCACATAATTTATTTAAATTCAATATTTTACATTTTTTGTTTAATTCCGCATGTCCTGGAAACAGCGTATTCCTGGTTATCTAGCCTGCTGAGGTCGGTAGTATTACAGGTTTACCCCACGTAAATGTTAAGGAACGGACCCGCTAATTTACAATGTTCTAAAAGGTTTCATCTGCTAAAAAACTACAACAAAGTTGCTTGCAGGTTCTATCGAGTAGACAAAGCTTAGGTAACCATTATTAACGACTTACATGCTGGGAACAACTTATTAAACATTCCAAAGTGTTTTACCGAGAAGGTGCTAGCAAGGCTTCAGATAGTTTGGCAGGCGTTAAGCTCATTGTAATTGCACCACGGTTAACAAATATCTCAGGGGTATCATAGCTACGTGGTAACTCTCCTTCTTGCAGCTTCAATATGTGCTCCATTTTCTTATATGATGAAATGGAACTGTCGTTTTACAGCTGAGTAATAAGGGGTACATGTTTAAACTGTGCACTTTGCATTATCGTAACATCACAGCGTGAACAAAAAAGATCTCCTGTGTTAAGCATTGCAATGAACACAGAAACGAATTCGCTGTCAAGAGGAAAAAAAACTCCAATGTTGCATTGTAATGTGTCAATTGTCAGTATGTATAATTCGCTCTGTCCCATAAGATATTTCTTTTCTGACTTGAAGTTGCTCATTTGTGTCCAACCTTAACGCGAACGATTTGAACAAATACACTTGGGACTTGTATGCTCTGAGATAAGTAATATGTGATTTCTGATAACGAGAGAGTGGAGAACAACGAATACATGAGACTTCGGTGACACGCGCTTTTGAATCACTATTTCTTGAAGGAAGATAAGTACCTCTGTAAATAGCGCGCGGCTGCCCTTTCCTACCAAACAGCATGAAGTTCCGCACGCAAGCACGCACGCACGCACGCACTCACGCTCACTCACTCACTCACTCACTCACTCACTCACTCACTCACTCACTCACTCACTCACTCACTCACTCACTCACTCACTCACTCACTCACTCACTCACTCACTCACTCACTCACTCACTCACTCACTCACTCACTCACTCACTCACTCACTCACTCAGTTTACACGCTCAAGGACACTCGCAAAGCTGTCTCTCCCGCACATACAAGCGCATCCAGAGCCAAACGAGCACAGCCACACGTACAATATTACTTCTACTTGCACGAACCCACAACCTCGGCACACACACACACACACACACACACACACACACACACACACACACACACACACACACACACACACACACACACACACACACACACACACACACACACACGCACGCACGCACGCACGCACGCACGCACGCACGCACGCACGCACGCACAATCAGACACGTGTATGAACGCGCGCATGCACGCTCAAACGCAAGCTAATTTCTAGCAGCAAGAGATGATCAGAAGGGCGTGCTGAACACATTTTTGACATATAAAATCCCTCTATGCCATAATACGAGCTTGCAACCCCAGGGAGCTCTTTGTCTCTGTTTGCATACGCTTATCGAGAAGAAAGATGTTGCGTGCAGGCACTCCGATGGACCAAAATACTGCTCTTCATGAAGAGCTGGCACTCCGTCATTTCCGCCGTGAGCCCTGGGAAGGGCGCGGAACAGTCAAGGACCTCGTGCAGCAGTTGTGGCAATGCGGGGGGTCGCGCCGTCGAGCTAAATCGATCGCCGCCAGGTCCCGACGGCCCTTGAGCCCGCAGCCTTGGTTCCACCACCCGCCCAAAAGCGTAAACACAGGCCCGGAAAGAGGTTGAACGCGTGTGCTGCGGTCTCCTTAGAAGCGCC
Organism: Haemaphysalis longicornis; assembly: GCF_048455015.1. NCBI lineage: Eukaryota > Metazoa > Arthropoda > Arachnida > Ixodida > Ixodidae > Haemaphysalis > Haemaphysalis longicornis. Next base: position 13,356,268 of record NW_027526233.1, read on the forward strand.
TGCTGAAGGCGCGAAATGGGCCATGAGCTAAACGAGAGCAACACACAACGTCGAGAATAGGGGAAAAAAGAATGCAATGAATAGGCAGTGCTTCGTGGGCTCGAACAAAGCAGCCGGCATTGTACCTCGCCAATCGCGCTATATGTGAGGGGGTGGGAGCGGAAGTATACTCAAGTAGAACGGTGCGGTTTCTTGATAAGAGGCTTGTATATTACTGAAGGTCTTCAGACACAGGCACCAAAACCCACGCCCTTAAAGGGCCCGTGCAGACAAAATGCAAGTCAGGGTTCATTCGAGAGACTGCCCCGTTAGAATCATATTGACACCATTTTTAACTCACACTTCGCTCAAATAAGCTATATAATTAGAAAAAAAAAGGAATCGGCATGCGACCCACTACCTCATTTCCAACAACACTACCTATGGCGTCGTATCCCCATCTTTGCGACTGGCTGAGGCAGGCCCACGGAGGCCAAAGCAAACTCAAATTAGGCCGGGCTTATGAGCTTGACGAACGAGCTGTTTGCACTAAATGTAATGCCTATTCATTTTACAGCAGTACCAAAGGTGGGGTAAACAATGAAGATTACGAAAATGCACGTAAAAATAAAAGTACCGATGCGCACCGCTGTTGTAACTAGGCGAGCAATACTTGTTTTATCTGCACAGCAGTCCGCTGCTTTGGAGTTGGGTTGCACGACACTGTACGATTGGCGTTAACGACTTTGGCTTACGTAACCATGTTTGGAGCATATCCCATGTTTCACGAAACGATTAGTTTCTATCGCAACAAAAACAAGTGGGCTGCACATACAGTCAAAAAGAAAGCAACGGCGGACACCGGTCCGCGCCTGAGCATGGTACCGCCATCTCGGAGGACTGACTTAGGTAAGCAAGGCTGCAGAGCCTAATGACGCTCTGGAAGTTTGTTTCAGTACCAGCCTTTGTGACTTCATGGCAGACGTCGCGAAAATGCACGAATTTAACCTAAATTGAATACTTTCTCAGTGAATACGATTGTTTGCTGACGGAGAAGCGCAGGGGCCCTAAAACGAGATCTTTCGAATAAGACAAACGTATTTTGATTGCACAGTGGCCTTAAATTGTCCCGATTAAAACTACTATAAACATGCTTTTACTGAATCATGGAAGGAACGACCCTAATGGGGATGGGTGTTAAATTTATTTTTAAGCCTTTTTACCGGTGTTTTGAGTCGGTCACTGAATATGTATGGGCGAACTCAGCAAGAGCTTATATAACGAAGGCACCTTTAAAATGAGTTATTACGGGGGAGGTTTAACAAATATGCCATTAAATATTTTATCAGCCCATTTATTTCCTGTGGTTGACAAAGGAGACTCCCGGTATTTGAGGTTTCTGGTCAATACTACAGCCGGGAAGCCATATCTTGTTCTGGTGAAAGTATGCTCTTTTTCCCCAGAAAGGCTGCCTGTAGTATTGTTGCAGCAGTCTAGTTCAGCCGCAATGGTAACCCCTTCTGCAGAAGGCTGCACTTCAAACAGGGGGAATATGCGAAGCGCAAATTTGATTTGTAACTGCTTGAGCATATGGAAGTTGTCACACGATGCCAAATTGACATCGTGTACTAGTGACGTGTCCGCTGTAATTTTAGCTCCCTTCGCTAATAAATGTTTTGTGTACCCAGAGTACTTTTGTACCTCATATATCAAATATAAACATCAGTACCGACAGATTATTTAATGGTTTTGAAATGCTGTAACAATTATATGGAGCATCAAATTCAACGTTGCGTCCGTAGGCCAATAAATAATGAATTTAAAAGTGTCTGAACTTAAAAAACAGCGCAAATGACAAGGACTAGGAAAGAAGCACAGACAAGCGCTGTCTGTGCTAGTCCTATGAACCAACTGGCCCCAGTGGAGACGCTAATTCAGTTAAAAGTGTCAGCAAGCAACCAAAGCGCCATGGTGGTTAATACGTACCAATGCTTAGCGCAGTGTCCAGTGTTGGATTCCCGGTAGCGGCGATCGTTTGGCTCTGCACAGTACTAATCCCACATGACCAACAAGCGCTCGATAAGCAAAGCTGGGTGGCGCCATCGAAAATGTATGGCCAGCAAAACCAATCCCTAGCTTTGGAAAGTGGGTACAAAATGCGACGCCTGAGGGGAGTAATATAACTCCAACATTTTCGTCATGTATTCACCAATTAGTACTACAACTATTTAGATGCAAAATTTACGACCTGTACGAAACGAAAGTTCCCAGCCAGGTGACGCCAATACACACAATGATTATGTCTTATGTTGGTTCCTATGCAGGCTTAAATCAGGTGGCAATTACTGACAATTCGTAAATGAGTTATGAAGAAAATGTCGGCACCGAGACAAAATGAACGTCGCCAAGAAAAATTGGAATGGTGGTTAGTGATACTAATCATCACTTGTTTATGTTCCATGCACACCGGTGCGCGACCTCCACCCGAACAAACTTGCTATTGCCCCTGAATAAAGTCCTTCCCAGTCCTCTGGTGTGTATGAGTGACTTGGAGGTTCATTGAAAGGGTTCAACTTAAATTGAGGATGACTCAGCGAGCAATGTAACGGAAGATGATGCGTGTAACATTAAGAAAGAAGAAGAGAGCGGAGTGGGACAGGGAGCAAACGCGAGTTATGGACATCTTAGAAGAAATTAAGAAGAAGAAATGGACGTAGGGAGGGCATGTAAATCTAAGGCAAGACAACCGTTGGCCATTAAGGGTAACAGAGTGGATCCCTAGAGAAGGCAAGTGTGACCGGCGGCGGCATAAAGTTAAATGGGCAGATCAGATACTGCCTTTGTCCCGTTCGTGACCTGTCTGAATGTTTGCGCTTCAAATTCGTACAATGGATTACCAACTAATTTGGACTCACACGTTCTTGAGATCAATAAGTTTGCGGGGATAAATTGGTCGCAGTTAGCACAGGACCGGTATAATTGGAGATTCATGGGAGAGGCAGTTGCCCTGCAGTGAGCGTAGATATGCTGGTGATGACGATGATGTGTCCGAATTTATTTTTTGCGCCAGAAAGTGATATTTCATCGTCCCAAGAAGTAAATTGAACCATCTGAATTCTAGTCGCGCCCAAATATTGCAAACCCAGTTAACAGTTCTCCACATCAAATCGACAGCCCAAATGCCGCTTTCTTCCCGTAATTCGGTGTGCTTCAACATTCCAGACCATTCTTTTCGGCTTCTAATCTTGATTCCTATCACACTTACTTCCATGGTCGTTAGGCTGAATTGTGTTTCTGTTGGAGGTGTTTAGTAGAGCGGTTATTTCTGCGCCCATATGTAATCACTGAAGTACACATTCCCCGCGCACCTCTTTTCCGCGTTACTGCGGTAGTAAGCGGGCAATTACTCGACAGTGTCTTGCGAATGCATCCCAGACAGGTCCCAACCTACCCAGGATTTCTTGGCTTTAAGGGGCCACTGGCATCTTCGCCAAGTGATTTATATAGACAGCTATCCAAACAACTACTGCCTACGCGAAAGCAAGGCGGTACTTGTCTGATTAAACGTCTCTCGATTTTGCTACATTTCGCCACTGTAACTCCACGTTGGAGATTTTAGGTACTTTTCCAGTGCCACTTTTTGGCTGCGTAACGCGAAGGAAACTCAGTGGCAAAGTATAATGACTGTTATGGATGCAGTCGAATGACAGATATCTGAATTTTGCGTAACCTATACTGCCGCAAAAAAGAGGTCAGTTTAAACAATAGATACACATTCTGATGATTTTTATCAGCAGAGCTGTAAAGGCTGAGCCTTTTTCGTCAGTCCCTCCAAAAACCTCGAAGCCCCAAGAATATAAATGTGGTTAGGCTACCAGGAGTCGAACCCGGGACATCTACGCCGTGAAACGGGCCACCTAGCTACAGGGCCACCCAAAAGGCCCGATGGGTCAGGGGTTGGCAACGGGGTAGATGGGGGCGTTGAGGGCAATTCTTTATGCAGCCAACTGAAAGGAAAAGAAATTGCGCTTCCCATAGTCAGAATAGAACGTGGGTACCTCGCGTTATGAAACCGGCGTATATCCGATTGAGCTACCATCGCATTCCCGGCGCAGAACATTTCCTTTGGGTTCGTAGCGCGGGCGCTGGCTTTGGACTAGGTCGCGGAATCTAGAGCGTGGTAATGCGGTCCACTTTGTGAGAGATGTGTAAGCCTGCGGACGAAACGATCCGGGCCTGACACTCGCGGTGAACTTTCAGCGGCAAGTTCGGTAACACATGTGATGTGCAACGCCCTTGTCTTCGACGAAGGGAGAGGAGCCGGCAGCTTTGCTTTTACTCCAGCCTTGCGTCACTAGCGAAAGCTTCGCCAATTTTTAGAAGTCACAAGAAAAATTTGTTATATAACCGCAAATAAAAATTGCAATGAACCCAACCACACACACAACAAGCGATGTCGCGGTTTTCATTTTTGAGTAGTAATTATTGCGCTTCCTCCAATTCAATTATGAGTCACACGGGAATAATGGTAGCTGTTATCCTCTTCATTAACAGTATACTGTAGGAGGCCCACTAAGAGCACGAGGGTCGGAAGGTATGAGCGACACGGTCCTAACGCTGACCGAGGTACACGTGGAGGATGTCAGAGAGGACCGACTGGATCAGTTTGATCAATTGCAAGGGTTTGCGCGAAAACGTGGAAACAAATTGCCTGTTCAGTCTTTATTGGACGCCGGGGGGAGGGGGGTTGCGTGGTGGCGGTACCACCGGTACATCTGAGGTACCGTAGCGGACGGCCTCGCTGAATCAAAAAAACTAATGAACAACCCGGTCAGGATGCATGCCCGAAATCCGAGCAGCGAAGTCGGAGCAACGCTTGAGCACGTCCTGAACAGAAGTTTAAACAATGAATGAAAAACGAGATCCCGGGATAAAGCAGTAATAACAATTCTGGAAGAGAGAAACAAAAAGTTCTTGGACATTGTCATGGCAGGAGCAGCCACATGCACCGCGTTAAGAGATCGTCGTTCGGCACGGTCAGTAACCGCTTGACGTTTACGGATACGCGTACAGTCAAACCCGGTTATAACGAATACCCTGATGCAACGCGATTTGTTCGCTACACGGAGTAGTTCCACATACCCGAGCCTGCTTGTAACCAACTTCAGTATCAAATTTGTCATAAATAATGTGAACAGTTGACTAAACACGCGATAAAGAAAGGAAGACCACTCCACTCACCCTAAATACGAGTCTGCTAAAAAAATTGTTGCAGAGAAAGGTACACTGATTTGCAGTAGGCAGTGATTACCAACTGAATACTTCGTTTAGCACCATATATGAGAATCTCATTCTCAACACGCGACAGCATTTCGACACACTGCAGTCTACTTCTCTGCATTTGGGCGCAGTATCGCTGCAGCACATCGGTAGCAGAAATGGCTCTTTGCAACGTCGGTCGAGGGTGATCGCCTTTCAGCAGCTGCTCGTCTTTGGCACCGGCACCAACGCCATCCCGTTAGTAACAATTTCAGAATCCCGCGGGCTCGCTGTCACAGCAACGTGAGAGCGCGGCGGCCAGGAGGGTAGGCGCAGCCGGTAAAGAAGCGCTTTGTCGGATGTTTGGTCGCCTATCGCGCGCGCGCAGAGTTCGACGTATTCAATGTTTAGTTTTAGTTTGTTAAAAAAAAAACATTGGCTGGCGATTACGATACTCCGTAATGCGTTATTTGGGTGCAGTAGCAGAGAGTTCAGGTAGCACTCGTTAAATCTCCCGCTGGGTGTGTGCCGTTCATCATAATCATCATGAAATCACCCCTGTCATTAAAGGTATTGTCCCCGCTAAGGGCAGCCATGGCCCAGGTCTTCCTTGCGTCGTTCTCCCGCTATATTTTTGGTGCCGTTAAACCCGGGAGGGTGACCGCACGCGACGAAGGAGACCACCGACGTCCCCTCCGGCTTGAGGTTCATAGAACCCCGGGATTTTGTCTGTTTCCGCTGATCAGCCCAGCCCGTAGCCGCAGGTCGGCTAGGCTGGCCCAGACCGTCCAGTGACGATCGACAGTAAGTGTCGAATGGATAAGCTGCGCCGGCACCAACGCATCTTTCGCGGAGCTACTGCAAGACTGCTCAAGGCAGCGAATGAGCTTCTGGAAGTCCCGTCTCCATCTCCGCACGACTTGCAAGCGGCCATTGAAGTGCTTGAGAGTAAAGATGCCGGAGTGTACAGGATAGACCAGAAACTTATAGATCTTCTTGACCATGAGGAAGTCGAGCATCGCGCTATTTCGGAGAGCGCTGGCTCGCGCCGCAACGGCGAACCACCCTCCCTTCCCAATTTCGCAACACTCTCCTTAGTTGCTTTCTTTCATCGTTCGCTTTTTTTCTTTCACTCGTCGGTGTTGCCGTCGTTCGATCGGTTACGCCGAGAACGCGGCCTTGCCCAGGGACAGCCGCCTAAGGACTGCGAATTAAAGAAAATTTGGCCGACGAAAGACGATGGCCGTCCGGCACCCCTGTCAAGTAAATGCCTCCCTTCTCCTTCCCGCCCACTTCTCATGCTGTTCCTCTCCCGTGTCGCTCTTTCCAAGATAAAGACGGTAGAGGTTTGCTCAAGTATATTAAAATTTACCGCGTTCCACTGCTCCACGCCGAATGCCTCGATGCCAGCCCTGTCGTTCTCCGGAGAAGTGAGTGAATCGAGCACCCTACTCCACATTCGCTCAAAGCGGAACGTGAAACCTATCTATTGGCATCCTTCTTTACTGTTGCCGTTTGATTGTTTAAAATCCCGCTCAGCAAACCACGGGCGACCGCTTTTACATTTTTCTGGGCGTATGTTTTTATTTAACCAACCGTCCGTGCATTTTTAGTAAAGAAACACTGCGAATATCACTTACGCATCAATGCCTTGCATCAGATATGTGTAATGTTTGGTTTTGGCTCAGCAATGTTGAGAAATGTTTGAGAAGTTGGCTTAAACGTTTAGATCTGGCTGTGGATATATAAACCTGTTGCGCAGCATCTACAATAACTTTGGCTGGGCGGTTGAATCTAGGGGCGACAGACAGACCAAAGTTTCCCTTTCATGTAGCCCAAGAAAAGGTATCGTCTTTAAAATACATTTTACGTTCACACTGGCGGAAGAACTTTGAGTGTTTCCTATAAAGCATATTCCTCTCTTTCAGAAATTGTTATATTAGGGCTTGGATATATTCTTGGAAAGTGAGTCGATGATACACCACTTATTCAAATATATTAGCGCAATTGGTATGTTTCACGCGAGATATGTCCAAGTCAGACTACATTGGTGGGACGAGAGCTACAGCTGTCTAAGATGTAAAGGTTGTGAAGTGGTAGCACTATACACTAAAAATCTTGGTATGGAATTTCTTAATAATAACTTCCCAACAATTCATTCGCACCTGCAAGAATGGCAGTTAAAAGTGGATGCGGAACAACGCTTTCTGTGTCTACATTTACGCGCGTACAAAAAATCCCAGCCGGCTTTTCTTATCCCTGTGCTGTGTTGAATAAACTTTACTCCAAAAACGAAGTTACAAAACATGAACGATGTCCCACATAAAATCCAAAATGGCGCTTGGTGCTACATCTAGAAACGGGCATTATCCAGAAAAAATACTCGCAACAATATGGCACAAGATTTGAGAGAACACTTTATCCCTATCAGGATGTGGGTACAATATTACAAAGCGATGTTCGCAAGACGCGAGCTAACAAAACTGCCTACACACCTAAAAAATTCAGGAGGGACTCACGGAAGCATTGGCATTCAGTCAGCATAGATACTGTGGTTTTGATACAAGATATTAGCAAGTTGAGTTAATCTTTGTCACGAGTGCATAAACGATGCACAATAATACTGAAACACAGTCCACGGCATGTAAAAATACGCGCGCCGCTTGCCCCAGTGGTGCACGTCCAGAGAAAAAGCAGAGTTGGCGGCCCCTCTATTTTCGTCGGAGACCCGCCTGTTGCATCTCAGATGGTTTTCTTAACTTTCCGCTCAAAAGTGCTGCCTGCCTGGCACGCCCGGATCATTTCGTCCGCAGCCTTTAACACCTCTTCCCAAAGTGAACCGCCTTCTAGAACGTGAGGACCCCGGCTTCGCAAACTCGGCGTCTGTGTTCCCCATTTCAGGCGCGAGCGCATGTGAGCTGGCGAGGAGAACAGCATGCGACATATCACGCCACGGACGCTGGGCAGAGTGTTCTTGAAGGCCGAGCTTGCCGGCGCCTGACGCACTTTTGAAGCCGCACGCTCACGCGCACCGAGTTTTTTCTCTTGGTATTGCGAGCTTTTGCGAGATCCCCACGTGGTGGAAGGCCGGGCGACGTCGAGTGCTCCTCACGAGGCGCAGCACGCACCCGTGCGCTCGATATTTTGTTGTATTTTTCTGACAATGTCGACGACGGTATTTAAAGCTTAAAAAGCTCCGCTTTAAAAAAGAAAATAGAATCGAGTACAACTCGATTAAGGGAATGAGGTTTGTGAAGCATTATTCTCAAGGTCATTCCAGTCTACAATCGTACGTGTGAAAAACAGAGTACTTAAAACAGTTATTAATTCATCTATGTATGATAACTTACAGGGTGAACCCTATTTTTAACCAAGAACACATGGAGGGGGGAGGTCGGGGGGAGGGGGTGCCGTTGGTTTCAGGCGCCTTATCTCATGTGGATTGGAAGCTTGTTTTGGGGCTTTGGTAAAAAATACTAGGCCCTATGCGGTATGCCTGATTGCAAAGATACATTGTGTGGGGCTGCTCTGGTGGTAAATGTTGGGTTCTGCCTAGCCTTATGCATGCGCTCGGCGTCTTGAGGCGGAAACTGCTGGCTGCTGCCTCGGTTTCTTGCTTATAACCACACAAATTTGTCGACCAACTTCATACTAATAGCTTCGCCGTAAAAAAAGTTTCCGGAGAGATTTTGCAGTTGCAACATTCGTATGCTTCGTCCACGAGGGGATATTTTTTGGACGAGAGGATATTTTAAGTCGCAATACGGAGACATATATAGTCCCGTACTTCCGAAAGTAAAATGTTGTTTGCTTTGTAACTACACAACAGCGGTCCCTTTTTGGTATTATCATCATAAATACTATTTTAAAATTTTGCTGACATTCGATACTTCGGACAAACAGATGAGATTTGCTAACGTTTTGGTTAGTATTGTCGTAGCTTCAACATACTAATCTTTTTAAACTAATATGCTGAAGTGGAGCCTGAAGTGATTCGTAAACGTTGCGGGATTACTAGCCTAAATCGTAGTCTAAAGTTTCTAGGCCATGTTTCGAACACTCTCACTGCGTTTGCGCAAATTTAGTCATCAGAAAAATCAGTTCTAAAGTTCTGTTCTCCTTTTTGCATCCTACTTGACGGTTGCCTATGCCGTTTCTTATAACGTGAAAACGAGATGGCTCTGCTTGAGTGCGCTGCTGCACGCCTCGCCGACCCTCCGACAGAATCAGCCGGCCCAGCGTTTAGTCGGCCGGGCACCGGCGGGTCGTCGGAGTTCGTTCGCTCAGTTGCAAATAAGCCACGACACGTTTGTGCGTGGAAGAATGTGCGTTTAGTTTGTTAGTTTGTAGACTGTATCAAGCTAAGTCCTAGTCGTCCCACACAAGCCCACATGCGATGCTTCGCTGAGCGGTACGCTAAGAGAAAATTCAAAGCCAAATGAAAGCGTGAGAATAGTCAGCAAAGTTTATATAGGTACTTAGGAAACAAAATCAATCGAAACTTTTATTTACAGCGTAAACCCAAGATGCGGGAAGCACTTTTATCGCTTGGTGAACGTGCACAGCGGCCAGCAGCACGACCACACATTCGCGATCGCTTATCTGCTTAAAAAAATGCGATCGCTTGAAATGAGATATTGTGGGATTTTAGGGGAAGCTTACTGCCCTAGTTTTATTCAAGAAATAGTTACCGAAACTGCTTCAAACTGTAAAACTAAATCAAAATGTAAAAAGGCTGTACAATATACCGTATATTTCCGCCCTTAACCCCGCTGGTCCATGGCCCTGTGGACTGGAACATGACGTCCTTTGTTTTTCAATTCGGAAATTCGCATCCCGATAGCGTATGCTTTCTTTTAAAGCTAAATTATTTGTTTTGGGCAATTTTTTACGTAGTTCACCGTTTTTGTGCTGTAATGTTCATTGCTCCTCGAGCGAGTTCCCCAAACGCGTGCAGGCTGGACCTGACGCGCTGGGAGTTCTACTACACCAACTTCTCTCGGGAAAGTACCCAATAAGCCGACCCTTCGCCTGGACAAACACGTATCCTACGATAGAGGCACGAGCCAGGTAAGCTGGAAAGGGGAACGGGGGGAAGCGCATCGCAGTTGAGCCTCTCCGGTGACGCGGAGGGCGTTCATCAACTGCGTACACCTCGGCTAGTGATCGTTACGATTCCAAACCGAGCTGGGAGGCTTATCTGACGCATTTTACAGCCGGCAACAAGGCGCCGATTGCCGCAATATCAAGAATGCCCAGCCAACAATAATGTCGGATGCAAAGCATGTTGTTTCACGGAACCATAAGCGAAACTTGTTTGAATTATAACCTTGGACATCGTCCAATCAAGTAGCACCTCGTATGGACGTCACTGCTTTCGTTGGTACGGGCACTACAGACCGCGCCGGGTCGTTTTTATTGTTTGAGGCTTTATAAATAAATATTGCTTTATTGAGAAGATGAACGAGAAAAAATATGTTCATTTGAGACAGTCAACGCAATGCTGAAAAAAAACACGCTTAAAAAATTTACTTCCTGTCCCTTGAAGTAGAACTTAGAACTTTCTTATAATGTCAAGTGCAAACAGCTAACAGAAACGCTGACCTAGAACTTATCCCAAAGGGACAGCGACATCAACCGTGACGTTACCTGAAAGCTTTATTTAGTATAACAAATTGGTTGCGGTTCGACAAGGAGGCTTCGTTATTGTTTTTTTTTCTGTTTTATGATAACACCGTCTAATTGGTCCAGAACCTAACAGAAGCAAGATGCATTTTGTACTTTCACTTTCTTCCCAGTTGCTTTTTTTCCTCGTCTACAGTTTTTTCATTCGTGGTTTTTAATTGTCTTATCTCCTTACACTTTATTGATTATCGTCTGTGTCTGTTTCGCTTTCCTTTGTTTTAAGGCGAAGCGGGTCTGGTCTCAGTGATGTTGGGGGTCGTTTCCTGAAGCGCACTGCAGCAAAGTCAACTTTACGCAAGGAGAGAGCACATAATGATGATGATGAAAACAAAAAAATGCTTCATGTGGTCGGCATGAAACATAGCTCCCTCGTGTTATGAAGCCGCCGTTTATGTGACGGCGCCTTGCTGACGCTGTCGAAGCAGTTTGGATTTCAAAGGGAATTTGAACGCTTCACTTTGAGCTGCAGCGTTCGGAGCGGGGGCGCTCAGCTTTTTCGGGAGGTACTCGCCAGCTGTTGTCTAAGCTTGCATTTTGACTCGAAGGCTGTTTGCACGATGATCTCTCACGCTGCAAATTTGGCACTCAGGTGGCTTGCACTTCGGTCGTTAACGCTTTGACACCCGCCGCGGTGGCTCAGTGGCTAAGGCGTTGCGCTGCTGAGCACGAGGTCGCGAGTTCGATTCCCGGCCGCGGCGGCCGCTTTTCTGATGGAGGCGAAAAGCAAAAACGCCCGTGTGTACGAGATTTCGGCGCACGTTAAAGATCCCCAGGTGGTCAAAATTAATCCGGAGCCCTTCACTACGGCGCGCCTCATCGCCTGCGTTGCGTCGACGCGTTAAACCCTACAATCAATCAATCAAATCAATTAACGCTTTGACTTCGATTCCCGTGGTTTGACTTTGTCACTTCGCAATTGGATTGTTGCCCGAAAGAAAACTTTGCGTTTGAACCATCATCACCGTAGTTTGACGGAGGGAATTTGATATTTGCTTCCCTTTGTTTGTTGCTTTTTATTTGCAGCGCTCTGGGTTTTGGGAAGTAGTGTAGGATTCACTTAAGCTCCGATTAGAAGCTGTGTACACTCACCATTATATTTAGCGACGCGAAGTTGAACAATTAACAGTGTTTGGACGTTGTACACTTAACCTTTATATTATACTTACATTCGCAGGTTTGATATGGCAGTGCACAATACTGCCCACTATTTTCGTGGTTAGCAAGTGCCCGTAACAGACACCTGGGTAGTTGTAGACATAGTTTGGTTTTTTATTCAGCTGTATATTTTTGTTGCAGGAGTGAGGCACTTTGACAAGAAGGAATTGTGGCATCTATGCCCGAGACATTGCTCATATGACTGGGAGCAGGGTGGGTGTAATTATGCCTGATTTCACCCAGCTTTTATAGAAAGACCCTGGAGTTACGGGGGGATATTAGGCGCGTTTAACAGCTTCTGGTACAGCGTACCACTCGCACACAACATTGTACCGAAATGTATGTCACTCATTCACACACACGAACGCGCCGAGCCAGACAACCGAACACAAACGCACGCACATGCACATACGCACACGTGCCTACACACATGCACACGCGCATACGCGCACAGCGTATTTCCAGAGCGTATTTCTAGACTTATTAGAATAAGTATTATCTGTATATGAACGTGTTGCTAAGGAACTTCACTTAGTTATTCAGCAGACAACTGAATGAATGGACAGGCACCGAGTTAACGTGATTGTTGAGACCCCTTTCAGTGCCCATATATACCTGTAGGTTGTTCATGAATTTTCTGTGTCTTGAGTTTGTAGTGTGAGGTTTCGTGTCTATTGCGAATTAAACTGTTTACATTGTGTTTGCTGTGAAATCAACATTTTCTAAAAGACATAGATATTTGCGTTTGAGTGGCCCAACAAGTTCTGTGATCATCAAACTTTTGTGAAGTGGATTATAGTTCATCAACGCACGCCTAGACGCCTCGTCGTGGGCTCAGTGGGTGCTGGCACGCTGTGGAGCACTTGGACGTGCACTGTCCGCAGAGGCCAAAATAGACGGTGCGCGGTGGCAGGTGAACGACCTTAACCAGTGGCTTGCCAGGAAGAGCGGCGACACACGTGGCCCTACCCCGGAGAGTAGCGCTCTCGGCGAAGCAACATTGCCCGACGGTCGTTAACTCCGAGCACAAGGGGAGGCTTTCGAGAGTTAGCGGGGTCTGCGTATCAAGTTATGCGGAAGTGGTTTACAAAGATGAAAGAGCGGTCTTACTTCATAGCTTCGAGGGTAATTTATGGGCCTTGAGAGACAGATAAGCACTGATCGGGCAAAAGAAGCATGGTCGTGAGAAAGCTGTATGTACCAAAAGTAACACGGTAGGGCCTTAACTTTCATGCATTGCTAGTTTAAGCGACATGACCCTCACCTCTTCTAGGTGCGAGCTAAAGAGAGTTTATGTAAGTGCAGGCGAATGCCGTACACATGCCATCATATTTGTGTGTTTTCCCTGCGGTGGGTGCTTAGGCTCTGAAATATGCGGACCGCTTTGTTTTCCGTGATGTTGGAGATGGTTTGCGATACCTGCGGATGCCTGTTCAAAACAGGTGTGTCTAAACTAGTACCTCAAACTACGCGGGGAGATAAACACTCCCAATGATATAGCTAAAGTAAAGGAATTAGAGCCCGTTGGCGGAGCCTGTTGTATTACTATGGTCTCCAGCACTTTCTTTTTGTTGCCTTTTCTTACTCCGCTTGCAGACACCCTCAAGGCAACGTTCCCTCTATAGGCGATGTTTGTATATTAAAAGGTTGCTTTGTTCGATCATTCTCCGTGTGAACTGCCCGTGTGCCATGCGTTGGACGGCGAGCGTCGTGTACTGTATTTTTTTTCACATGGAGCAGAACTCAAATGCATCTTTTGATTCAGCATTTGCTGTTACGTTGCCTGTACTCGACAAGGTTTTAACACTTTGTTTTTATTTTCGGATTATAGCCGTAAATTTCAATATAACGCGCATTACAATTAAGATAAACCTTGTTACACTTACGTTTTGCCTCAAATATGCTTATGGTTTCGTTTTGCTGAACAATATGGACAAGCCCTTCATCTGCCCTTCTTGCCCCCTTATTGCTGGGAGAGAACGCTGTACAGCTATGACCCCGAGGACTCCCTTTAGAGGGCCAGGAGAGCCCACAAAACCAGACGGCCTCAAGGAGGGCTGGAATGAGGACTATTCTCCAATACTAACTGCTCCATAGAAAATTTTATTCCTCCTACTCCTTGACCGTAGTGCCTCATTCTCTGGTGGTATTTGCTCAGTAAAACGTGCGGTGAATACCGAGGTAGCTCTGATGTTATTAGGCGATTAGTGAAACCATCTATGACCCAAAAGTCCTGTTTGAAATTTCCTCTGCAAGAAAAATGAACAAAACAATCAGGAGGCGACCTGTGCACGCTCATAGCTCGCAGGAGGTTTTTGAAAATTGCGCGCAAGCGCCGTCTTTTTGTAGGGGGAGGTGTTCTTCCCCCTGCAAAACACTGAGGGGGCTCGGACCTTGGAGGCCCTGCGCAGGTGGCGTCCTTGGCCTGCCTCATGCAAGAAATTATTCTGTTGGTTAAAGGGTACGTTTTAGCTAAACATACATGTGACCCATATGAACGACCATGATGAGCACACCGCCATGCTACCGACCGCGCATAACGGTCGAAGCATCGAGCCCCTCTTCAGCGGCGAGGCTAGCACAGGCAGTACGAAGGACCAAAGAAGCGTCATGGGCTTTGTACCCTTCCGCGGGCCCGACCTGCGACCATGGGAAAACGGGACTGGTAGGACCATGTGGGTTTTCGGAGTGCAGGTCCCCGATTTGGCGATCACTGAGAAAACGATGACCTCTTCCTGCATGTACCATGTCGGGATGTTGAAGCTGGACTTCTATATTAAGGAGTAGCTTCCATCATACGATATATTGTGAGTGTGGGTCACAGTGAGCATTTCTTCGGTGGTACACACGCGCGTTACTACATGTATCCGTCAAAGCATTCCTAGCACCACGATCATTGCCGCCATCCTGATTATCTAACCTTAAATATCATAAAATAAAACATTTTACGAAATGGCACAACAGTGACCCCCCCCCCAGACAACGCGATAATAATAGAGGTAGGCGGGGGTGAGAGTTTACATTTCGCAGGCAAATATTGCAAGGTGAGATTTGCGTGAAAAATACGCTAATGATAGTTGCATTATAAGAGACAATCATATTTATTATTTTACGGTTGCGCTTACGATGTCGGGAAATGTTCTCTTGCTTCTGGTCCGTATGGTCATAATAGAAGGTCCAAAGTCTGGTACTCCACGTCTTTCGGTATAAAACGGTGTATAACGTTTTTAAAAGACCGCGTCTCATCGACGGCGCTGCCTCGGCGCGTTAAACCCTAGAATCAACCAATTCAAAGATTGAAAATCTCTTGCCACACGGTGCGCGCTAAAATGCGTGAGATCCCAACTACGAAGACGGAGGAGAGGTGAAATTCGTAACGGACAACTGCAAATTTTCAAATTTAGAGAGAGGTCGGAGTGAAATAGCGGAAGCAAGCAAGCCAGCGTGAACGAAAAATGAGTGTCGTGGTGTGTCCTTTTAGTGCGCGTTTTCACCCACGGAAATGAAGCGTTCTGGCGAGAGACATTGGAAAACGAGGGTACCGGTATGTTCTTTGAGTGCGCGTTCGGTTCTAGCGCGAGGCGTTGAAAAACGAATGTCCCGATGTTTTAGTAGCGTAACCACATGAGAATACCACGACGTGAGACGACGAGGGCATGAGACGCAGACAGCTCGAGCCCTTAGGATGCTTCGCCGATAATTTAAGCCGTAATTGGTCAAAGGAAATCTCGTATAACTCAATCCCAAGTCGAAGTATACAGCTCTTCTTCCAGTGGGTGTATCACTTTACGCTCAGTATTTCAGGAGTATATTTATGGTATGTAGGAGTATAATTTTACTGCCACTAAACTGGGAGTTTTGAAGGCGAGCATTCGGTGATTATTATTTTCGCCCACAAGGAGTTTTGAGAACGTGCGTTCGGAGTATGGTTCAGCTGCATTTGAGAGTTTTTCTGTTTTTTTAGGTGTTTTCTATAAGCGCTGTAGGGGAGTTTATCACTGTATTTGGGAATTGTTGTAGGCCTCAAATGAAATTTGTTCCCCTCTCGCGACCACGTTTGCACCGCCGTAATGTTCAAGGGTGGAAAGCAAGCGGCGCAGGTAACTGCGCAGAGTGTTGGGGATGCCACGTGGGCTGTTTATCCAGGACTCTCTCATATATACTGCTGTATGCCACACTGCACACGAAGTTGATTGATTTATTGTGGGGTTTAACGCGCCGACGCAACGCAGGCGATGAGGCGCGCCGTAGTGGAGGGCTCCGGATTAATTTTGACCACCTGGGGATATTCACAGTGCGCCGAAATCTCGCACACACGGGCATTTTTGCTTTTCGCCTCCATCAGGAAGGCGACCCCCGAGGCCGGGAATCGAACCCGCGACGTCGTGCTCAGCAGCGCAACGCCTTAGCCACTGAGCCACCGTGGCGGGTCTGCACACGAATTTGGAGCGAGAACACTCAAAGGAGAATGAAAAGAAAAACTTTAGAAATCAAAGTATTATAATAATGCTTATAGTGTCATCGCAGGCGGCGCAACGACCTTGGGTGTTGTCACTTTCTTTTAATTGCGTGTCACCTTCGCGGCGAACCGCATCTGTTTTACTTTTGTTTATGTAACAACTAGCGGTAGTACCCGGCGATGCCAGGGTGGGCTTTTATATAATTGAAACTAATGGGTTTAACACGTGTTTATTTATTTGTTAGTTGTGATATCTGGCTAGCTCATCGTGAAGTGGTACACACTCAGGAACTCCTGCCTGTTGTCTATACATGGGCTCCGAGTGCAGGCGAATCGTGGTAATGAGAAACGTGTAAAACTCGTGTTTTATGGCAATTCTCGCTAAACTAGCTACGCCAAGATAGTGCGCTCAAGCGAGTGAGTGAAAAGTGTTTATTGAGGCGGTGAAGTGGATCTAGTTCTTTATTCCGGAAAGCCATGTGATGAGTGGGCAGCCTTCGCTGGGGAGGAAAAAGTTTCTGGACATCCAAATCGCTGCTATTCACCAGGTTCCCCCGCAGCTCAAGGGTGGGAAAGGTGGATGGAAGAGGGGGGAGGTTGGGGTTTTGCTTGCGCAATAATATAGGAGGAGCGCCGGGTTGCAAATAGAACTTGCATTCGGCAGGAGATTACGCGGGGAACATACGAAGGGGGACGACTGGGTAAGATAGGTATTCTTACCCATGAGAAGTGCTACCTGAGCAGGTATGAACGATGCTCATCGGTCACAGTTTTATGATAAGTGACATGGGCTCCAACGGGAGGCGCGGGGTTGCAGTAAGTCCCATCAGATGCGAGCGCTATGCCTTCGCGCTTTTTGCCACCACGTCTTCTCTTTTAGTTTTATGATAAATGACAGGGCTCCTGGGAAGCTCGTGGTTGCTGAAAGTGCCTACAGATGGCGAGCGCTACGCGAACGCGGGAAAATTCAACTGAATTGCACGTCCAGAGGGGTGGAAATTAGAAAACCTTGCTTGCCTTTTTATCCGCAATGTTAGGACAAAAAACTCAAATGGAATTTTGCACAATTCGATTGGCACTATTTGCAAGCAAAAACAAATTGTATATATCAACTGTCTTCGTGGTTACTGAGGAATGGGTAAGAACACACCGTTCTCCCCAAATTCAGCTTGCCTCAGTTAGGTTGGTGCCATAGGAAAATGTTGTAGAACAGTGTTTAGATACTTGAGTAAGTCACCTATCTCAACAAAAACCACTTGAATACCCCAAATGGCCTGCGATAAAAAAATAAATATCTGAAAATGTTTTACTACTTTTCACTCTCTCGGTGCGGCAAGCTTTAAAATTTTCAGCAATATTGAGCTCCAACGCCCTAATCACAATGTGCTCATCAAATATGAATCCATTTGAACCAGCAGTTTGGCTAGACGTTCACATCACCTATTGGGCCTTTTCGGCTCGTCAGGCGCGTCATTTGTAAAAAAATGATTTGGAACTTTTGCCGGTGTCGCCGGACGAAATCCTTAATATTCGTTGTCTGCATTCGTATCAGTCACCTATTTTTGAAAAAATAAATTGGGTAAATGAAACAGTTAACGATTTATTGTGGAGCATCTTCAGGAACAGCCATTTTGTTCCGGATAGCGGAATCACCTCGATGGTGTTGGGTAGCGCGAAATCCGAAATCTACTTTTTAGATGTTCTTAAAGCCTAGACATACCAGAAACAAGCGCTTCGATATGTGAACACGTGACCGAGCTAATCACGAATTTACGATAACACAATTTCGCTCTTTTCCTCAGTTACGAATGCAATTTCCGAAAATCCCGCCTTAGTGAGCCTCTAGGCTATTACGCAAATGTACTCGCGAAATGTGAACTCTGTAGACCTGGCAGTTTTGGCTGGCCGTTCGTTTTATACAGGCAGTTTATACAGTTTATCGTTTTATACAGGCAGTTCGTTTTATACGTATAGATGACACGGGCTCCTACGGAGGCGCGTGGTTGCAGAAAGTGCCATAGATGGCGAGCACTATGCCAACGCGGGGAAATTCAACTGAATTTCACGTCCAAAGGGATGTGAATTTAAAAACCTTGCTCGCCTTTTTATCGGCATATTAGGGCAAAATCCTCAAATTGGTTTTTGGGCGACTGCATTGGGATCATTCGCGGGCAAAAAAGAATTCGATATATCAACAGGCTGTGGGATAACGGAGGAATATGTAAATACACACTGTTTTCCCTAAAAACTGATTGCCTCGATTAGGTCGGTGTCATGAAAAATTGTTGTAGAACAGTGTTTAGCTACCTGAGTAGGTTACCTATATCAACAAAGACCAGTTCAATATCTCACATGGAGAGCGTTGAAAAAATTATCTGAAAAATGTTCCCCCGTTTTTCAATCTCTCGGTGGGGCAATCTTTAAAATCTTTCGTAATATTGAGATGCAACACCGTAATCACAATGTGCTCATTATTCTTGGAGCCTTTGAACCAGCGTGGAGATCACCTTTTAGGCCTTTTCTTCTCGTCAGGCGTGTAACATTGTTACGTGGTGGCAGAAGGAATGAGGCGAACCATGGAGGATGACGACGCGATCTATTTAGAGCACGAGATGACCTATTTACATTATTTACAAGGCAGCTGTTGCAGAGCGTTCGCTCATGCTGCACGCCCCGCACACAGCTCTTCGTCGCCTTTCTTCATCGGGCCCACAGCGGCGCATACCCTACTGCGCCCTTCTTCGTCACCTTGTGGCAATATGTAAAGAACAATTTGGCCCTTTTGCCGGCGTCGCAGGTCGATATCCTTAAAATTGGTTTTGTGCATTGGTGTTTATTTATTTATTTATTATACCTCAAGGGCCCGAGTCAAGGGGTGTTCACATGAGGGGGTATTCAGTTCACAAACAGATGATTTGTTCGATGGCTTCTTTGAAACAGGCGATGCTGGAGTGGTGCGCGATGTCAGCAGGAAGATCGTTCCATTCTATTGATGTTTTCACAAAAAATGAAGAGCGATGGGCAGTGGTATGCGCACGGGGTAGATAAACCGCTTTCGAATGGCTGATACGGCAAGAAAGACAATGAGCTGGAACGATAACGGTTTAGGTGCAATGCGCGATAAAATTTATGAAACAAACACAGTCTTGAAATTTTGCGGCGTGAAGCTAAGTTAACCATGTTATCTTGAGATTTTAGTTCGGGGACGCTGCTCTGATAGGAGTAGTCTGAATAAATGAATCTGGCTGCGCGATTTTGCACGGATTCAAGTGTTTTATTAAGGGTGATGTGAAAGGGATCCCCGATGGCACATGCGTATTCTAGCTTCGGGCGAACTAGTGTTAGATAGGTTAAAACTCTAACAGAAGGTGGGGCTAGACGTAAGTTTCTGCGGAGATAGCCAAGAACGCAGTTTGCGTCATTAGTGATGTTCATTAGGTGGGATGACTAGGTCATATCTGAAGTAAGAGTAATACCGAGGTGTTTAGATGAATTCGCTGCTGTTATTTCAGGATCAAACAGGAAGTATTTATTGGAGGAATAAGATTGTCGCCGATGGAAAGAAACGACACATGTTTTCTTTATGTTAAGGTACATCAGCCATTTTTGGAACCATGATTGAATCAAAGAAAGTTCAGACTGTAGGATGACAGTGTTGCTTGCATTGTGAACAGGACGATAAATGACACAGTCTTCTGCAAATAGACGAATGTTAGAAGCTAAGTTATTGGGGAGTTCGTTAATATAGACTAGGAATTACATTCCTTGAATTACATTTATTACATTTAATTACATTCCTTGAATCTAACAATTTCTTTTATAAACTTCAGCATGGTTTTAGGAAAAACTACTCTTGCGAAACACAACCCTTTCAGTTTACTAACGACCTATTTTCGGCCATTGATCGAGGTTCCAATATTGACTGCGTTTTTCTAGATTTAAAAAAAGCTTTTGACACAGTCTTTCATCGCTTACTGCTCTTGAAACTAAGAAAAATTAACATTCATCCCCAAATTCTTAAATGGATTGAGTGTTTTCTAACCAACCGTAACCAATTTGTTAGAGCTAATGAGTGCGACTCACCCACTTCCGTGGTAACTTCTGGTGTACCACAAGGTTCTGTGTTGGGCCCACTACTTTTTCTTACATATATTAACGACCTTCCTAATCATATTTGTTCCTCAATTCGGCTTTTTGCAGACGATTGTGTTATCTACCGCGAAATATCTAGTACTAACGATTGCTTGCAACTTCAAACTGATCTGGACGAAGTTTCAGCATGGTGTTTTGACTGGTCCATGCAGCTTAACATTTCTAAGTGCAAACTAATGCAAGTTTCTCTAAGTCGCCACCCCCCTTCTCTTTATCTGTATGTAATTAGCAATACTCCGCTCACAAAAGTTAACACCTACAAATACCTTGGCGTTCACATCAGTAGCAACCTTTCTTGGCAAGCGCACGTAGATTATGTAACTAACAATGCTAATCGTATGCTTGGCTACTTACGTCGTAACTTTCCCTTACCTCCTGTTTCCTTGAAATTACTGCTTTATAAAACACTAGTTAGGACTAAACTCGAATACACTTCCGCTATCTGGGATCCACACTTATTATCGCTAACCGTGCCTCTCGTTTCATTGTTTCCAACTACTCTTGGGCAGCTAGCGTTTCATCAATGAAAGCAAACCTTAACCTTCCCCTTTTAACAACTCGCAGGAAAATTGCACGTTTAAGCTTGTTTCACAAAATATTCTACACTAACCCAGATATTAAAACTGACATTGTTTCACCTCCATCTTACATTTCCCCACTCTTTGACCACAGATTAAAAGTTGCAGTCCCCAATTGCCGGAAGAATTTGCGTTTAAATTCGTTCTTACCGAAGACAGCATCGGACTGGAACAGCCTCCCCGCCTCCATTTCCAGCAACCCTGATCCTGTTTCCTATAAGACGGCCATAACTTGCATTGTATAAACCTTCCCACTCCTCTCTGTAACGCCCTTCGGGCTTTGAGAGTATTGAAATAAATAAATAAAAATAAATCAATAGTAGAGTACCAAGGACCGTGCCTTGAGGTACGCCGGAGGTTACAGCGGATAAGGAAGAGCGATGGTTGTTAACACAAACGCACTGCTTACGGTTAGTCAAGAAGTCACATATCCAATTAAAAACAAGACAATTAAGGTTAAGACATGAAAGCTTCAAAAACTATCTATTATGGGGAATTTTGTCGAAGGCTTTTTCAAAATCAATGAAAATAGCGTCTACAGGTATGTTAATATCCAGGCTAGAACTCAGGTCGTTAACAAACAGGGCGAGTTGCGTGTCATATGAAAATCCTTTTTGAAAATCGTGTTGGTTAGGGTGAAAGAAATGTACTGAACGTAAAAAAATTACTATGTGGGAATAAATTATGTGTTCCATTATCTTAGAGCATACACTTGTGATCGAAATGGGGTGATAATTCCTCGGTGAAGATGAAAGACCTTTTTTCGGCACAGGAACGATCTTACCAAGCTTCCAGTCCTCCGGCACCAGTCCGCATGAAATGGACTGCTGAAATATGCACGAAAGAATAATGCTTGTTATAGGCTTAGTGGTTTTCAGTATTTCAGAGTTAATGCCGTCCATTCCCACGGATGGCGTTATTTTCAATTCGTTAATTTGTTTTGCGATTCCGTATGAATCGAATGTAATGCCTGGCATGACAGGATAATCAAGGGATGGGAAGTCTGGAAGCGGGCTGGAAGATTCTGGGGTAAATACGGAAGAGAAGGCAGAATTTAATACTTGAGGGGTAGCATGATCTGGATAAGGATCACCGTGTTCATCAAGCAATGATAATGGTTTTGTGGGGTTGGGGGTAATGGCTCTCCAAAATTGTTTAGGATTATTGCGTAGCATATTAGGTAATGTAGAAGAGAAAAAGAACACTTACCCTTCCCAGCAAGCGATTCCAATTCCTTTGCTGTTCCGCGGTACGTGTTCCAAGTGCTCGTGCGGTTAGACAGTTTAGCCGAACGATATAATCGCTTTTCCGTATTGTTAAGACGCTTAAGAGATGTATTAAACCAAGGTAAAGACGCCCGTTCCATAATTGTAATTGTGGGTACAAACCTATTGATTAAATCATGGATTTTGCGCTTGAACAAAGACCAGGTAATTTAAAGAGGGCGTTGGAAGAAGTCGTTTAAATACCAGTCACAAAAATTGGATAGTTCGTTGTTAAAGGTGGCATAGTTACCGCCATAGTATAGGCGGCATAGGAATTGTGATAGTTACCTTTATCGTAGAGTATGAGGGTTTTCTCGAAATGTCTTGAACTTGGTAGTTGATTAGAAAACGAAGCGTGAAGTACAGTGTGATCACTTATCTCGGGGAGAGGAACTACCGATACAAGATTGCCGGGGTGTGACGTGATAATGGGATCCATAATATTTGAAAAGTACTCAGTAACTCGCGTTGGCAAGAAAACAAGTTGAGATAAACCAAATGTTAGGCACGTGTTAACAAAGCCGCTTTCCATAATGTGTTTAGATATCCTGAGCGCTAGGTTAGACCAGATTATTCCTGGGAAGTTAAAGTCACCCATTAAAATAACCAGTATGTTAGGATGAGAGGCATTCAAGAAGTTAAGAGCACTGTGGAAATTAGCGATAAATGAAGCATCTGCTTCAGGGGGGCGGTAACAGACTCCAATGATAACCGGAGGATATGAGTTTCAGCAGCAGACAAACAATAATTCAAGACTGGAAGGGGTGACCACTGGGGAGCAATTTAATCGACTGTGAGCAGCTATAAGAATGCACCACCACGCTTACCATCAGGATCTCGCCGAAAAATTGTAAAGCCAGGAAAGCACGGTGTTAATTCGGAATCGCAAAATAAAGGGTTTGGCCGCGTTTCAGTTAACAGAACAAAGTTGCATTCTGTCGTGCAGATAAGATTAAAAAGCGAGTCGCGTTTCGGCAACTCGCGTTTCGGTAACATATGTTAGCAAAATCAAGAGGATAAATGAATCAGTGAATGAGGTATTGGAGAAGCTTTAGGAACACCCATTTTATTCCGAAATTGCGAAATCACCTCGATGGTGTTGGTTAGGGCCAAATCCTAAAAATACTTTTTTATTCTTAAAGCCTATACATACCAGCAAAAAGTTCTTCGATATGTGAATGTGTGACCCAGATAATCACGTATTTATGAAAACACAATTTCGCCCTTTTCCTCGGTTACGAATGCAATTACCGAAAATCCCGCCTTAGTGAGCCCCTACGCTATTACGAAAATGTACTCGCGAAATTTTAAGTCTGTAGACCTGACAGTTTTGGCTGGGCGTTGATGAGTCAGTCGGCCAGTCAGTCAGTCGGGCACTTGTTTTTATAGGTATAAATTCATCTGAGCTCTTGTGACGGATGGGGACGATCCACATTCGTTTATACTAAGATACGCCGTGCCGCTGGTGCCCGAGCGCCGCTCATTTGAACCGCCGAAACGTGCATCCGCGTTTTCCGCAGAGCCTTGAACGCTGATTAGCTACAGCCTTTTTAGGGGCCCCCAATAGCGCCGTAGTAGTGTTCAGTAGTTCGTGCGTCATAGAAACTGCGTCAATCAAAAATTTTCGCCAGAGTGCGGCAGAATGGCGACGACGATCAGTAAATTAACAAGGAAAGAAATTAGACATTTGTTGCATGTTTTTGCAACACCTGCTTTACGCACAGGTGTCATATCGGGTATAGGTAGTCGTCATGATGAACAATTGTGATTGCGCGATTGCAATGGTGACCCTCGGAAGCCTATTTAGTGCTTGTTTAACATCACATCGAAAGGAGGGTCCATTTTGGCTTCGACAGAGGGCAACACTTTTCGAAGCTTATTAGACTCATAGCCCGTATTTGACATTATTTTGTGGTAGTGTCTAGGAACCGCACTGGCCGTGGTTTGTAGATTTTTTTTTTAATTGAAAAGCAACGCACGGAAGGTTTGTTTCCTCCACAGAGACAAGTGGTTGTATAGCAATCGAATATATACAAAATGCTTCTGATCAGGCTAATAACAAGAAAAATAAAAACTCTAAAGAAAAAAACAACTACATTGAGAACACAAGGTATCTTGGTAAGTACTTTATGTACTACAACTTTCTTCAGCAAAAAATTGAACCTATTTGCAAACAATGTTGTAAGCCACACATTGATATCTACACTGTTCGCCTGCACTTGTTTCCTGAAAGATGACTTTGCGGCCTACTGGCATGTTGCCCACAAAGCCACGGAAGTACAGGAATTGCACAGATGACTGAGATCCTTAAATCTACAGCAATAAACACAGGCGCATGTCGTACAGCCTAGCGGAATAAAGGGAAACAGCATTGTAATGACGCGGCACTTGTCACAATGTGCTGCACTTTCCGTTGTGTCTGAGAGAGACAAATATTTAATGTGAATTGGAGACATCAGCTCTACCAGCGGCAGTGCTTGATTTTTAAACGCTATGTAAAGCTGGCCTTGTATCGGTGCCACCTCCGATTGCTAGTTGGTGAACAACAGAGAGGTCAAGGTCAATACGAAGCGTTGTTTTAAACGGAATGCGATCCTTGTTGCGACCAACTGGTTCTCCAATCTCTCCCCTTCCCCTTGTGTAGCGTTGTGGCCTTTAAATTTTAAAGCGAGCTTTAAATTTTGATTGAATGATTCATATAAATATTAATTGAAATAAATATTCTTGATTTCATGTACCGTGTTCAAGCACCACTGATTGCCCGAAGGAGGTGTACTAGAAAAAGCGAATGAAACTCCAAGGCACTAAGAAAAAGGGGTGTGCAGCAACAATGAATTTGAAGTGTATTGAATGGTACGCAGTTTTCCAGGTACGTAATATCCAACCACAAGTAAGAAATATTTGCGCATTAATATCGGTGGGCCTTTATCATGGTATTTAGGTCTGCGCAAACCGACACAAAGCAAGCAGTTTTCAAAAATAATACTTTGTCTTTGCAGTGGCTTGTGCAAATTTTGTAGCTGATGTCCACTATCATTGCTTCTACTTCTGTTGATACTAGAGAGTTTTAGTATGGGGATCCGGCAACGATACCTCCTCTCCCCTCTGACGGTCTGGAAAACACGTTGTGCATCAATATGGTATCGGTTTCTGTGCCAAAAAACGGTCTGGTAAAACTCGCTTATATCGGCTTTTCCCGCTGCCCTTATTACACGGTGCAGACAAATTTGCCATAGCATAAGGTGGGGCGCATTAGAATTGGTTGACGTATGCTCAATAAAAGGTTTGTTTGGGCCTGTTATCTGATTAAAATTATGGTTTAAAACAGCGCGACATGATGAGGACAGAGCGAAGTCGAGACAGAACACAGCGCTGGACTAACAACTGAAACTTTATTTCCACTATATCCAGTGTACGTGACAAATAGCATAAAAAATTACGTCCATCTTCCCGCGAGGGAACCCTGATGTGATGCGACGCATCGGGGGGGAGCTTGGACTGACGCTGGTATTAGATTGCGTCAGTCCACTCGCTGAAGGGACTGCTGTTGCTTCCATCACGTCTTCATCGGAAGAATCAAGTCAAGAACAAGAGAGAGAAAGAGAACAACCTTTAATGAAAACTGGCGATGTCAGCCCAGCTAAGATGCCTGGCTTGCTACGCCAGATGAATGCGATGACGATGATGATTATAATGATGAAGAGGAATACATATGATTTTAACTAATTACAAAGTCAAGCACGCAGTCGTCAAGCAAAGTGACGCGAAGTCGAACGAGAGCGAGCGCTGACTGAATCGCCGCAGCGCGCAACCCGCTTTATATTCACAGCGCCTGAAGGAGAGGAGACAGCGGAGGAGAGTCGCGCATGCGCGCACTTGCGCGACGGGAGCGGAGCGAAGCGAGCGAAGCGCGCGCACGCAGCTGTTGTTTATGATAATGAGACGGAGTGAGTGTTGCGCACAGCTGTCGGAGAGAAGAGCGGAGGAGAGTCGCGCATGCGCAGGTGGCGTGCGGACACCGCCGACGCCGACGCCGACGCAGGAGGGACATGCCCCAGAGCAAGAGATGCGTCGCATCTAATACACCGAGCGCTAAAGATAAAAAGAGTACAACATATACAGTCTTGGAAATAAAGCCGAGACGGTATGTGCTGTACTGTTTTTATATTTCACAGCTCAGATAACAGCTGTCGTTCATGGCTACCTTCCCGACAAAGAAGCGAAATTTCATGAGGCAGCAAGGAGGCAGTCATCAGTGTACCGACAGTATGCAGTGAAAATGTTCCTGCTTACCTGCACAACCGGTCTCACGGCTTTGTTAAGCATATGCTGAGACGGCTCGTACATGCAGAGGAATACACCCCTCACAGGCATGAAAGAGCTGCCCGTTGACGGAATGTTCCCTGTTCACTCTGAAAGAAGTCATGATGATGCTTACACAGTGGACCTAACCAAGCCATCGTGGACCTGCCCTGACTTTAGGAAGCAGAAGTACCCACGTAAACACTTTTGTGTTGTTTTTAAGTTCAACGACAGTTGGGGCTTTTCCTCGGTTCCGCAGAGTTACCTCAATCAGCCGCAAAATACATTTACAAACTATCAAGAATCAGAAATAAGTTCTAGGATTCCCAATGTCAATGAGCCCAGCGCTTCTGAGGTGTCTTTACAGGCTCTCAGTAGAGTAGTATCACAGCCAGACATTCTGTTTGTCAATGAGTCCAGCTTTTGTCAGGTGCCTTTACAGCCTGTGGTTGATATGGCTCCTGTGACAGTAGCCCCTTCAGCGTCGGAGCTGTGGGAAAGTATAATGGAGGAATGGGAAAATTGCAGATCCCTGCTTTACTGCTGCCATGGAGTTCAAACACTCTTGGAGGTTAGGGGCTTATCGCAAGTCACCTTCCGCAAGTTGGCGGAACCTGTGCCACAGATTTCTGGCTTTCGCATTCGGGGCTCACCGACAAAAGGATGCTCGTCTCTGAAGCATCTTCCAAAGAGAAGGCGCCTACAATGTGGTGTCACTCCACCATTGATTGGTTGACTTTGTACACGAGCTTTGGCTCGCACTGCTAGAAATTCATCAGGGGGAAACCTAATTAATTAAGGGATGGCTACTCAGTCATTCTTTTTTTTATTTGCGAGCTTTGCAAAACACAATTAATTTTTAACATGCATAGCCTAAACAGGGTGTTGGGACATCCGTGTAAATATTTTTTTAGAATGTTCCGACCTTTTAGCAATATTATGCTATGTTTTATACTAGATTTCATTGCAGTCATGTAACTGCGACATTGGAAACGGCTGTGTGTGTGTAGAAAAACTGCCTTAATGTTTCGTGTCGGTGACGCTTTCAATCCATAGATTGTAAGAAGGCAGTGGCTATTTTGCCGGCAGCCGGCAGATTAGCCCGGGAGAAAAGTTGCCGGCAGTTCCTTCCCATTGTCTGGTCCAGACCACGTGATTATTCTGCCGGAACATTTTCGCGGCTGTTATTTTGCCGGCAGCCGGCAGATTAGCTCGAGAGAGAAGTTGCCTGCAATTTCCCGGCGACGCTGCCCCTGGGCGCCAATGCTACTGCAGCCGAAAGTGTCAACGTGAGCGTTGGGAACAAGTTTTAGAGCTTTGCCGAGCTTGAGAAGATAGATCGATACTGTTCAGGGAATTATGTTAAGGTATGGAAAAAGGATGCGCAGACGGTCGAAGCGACTAAAAAAGAGCCAGCCAGATTTGCGAGATTGCGGCGGGCATCTTCAACTTTGACACAGCACTAAAAAAACGGAGGAAGTGCCCCGTAAGTTATATTCCCGCATTCAAACTCAAGGGATGTCATCCAATCGCATTCCCTGAACTGCCTCTGGATTTGATAGGTTGAAAGCCCTGTGCCAAATCTACATTCTATCAAAATTATTTACTCTAACAGACAGTGAACGCTCCTTGCTGTTTCCTTTGCAGAATTTGATTGATTGATTTGTTGTAGGGTTGGGGCGTGCCGTAGTGGAGGGCTCCGGAGTAATTTTGAACACCTGGGTGTCTAACGTGCGTCGAAATATCGTACACAGGGCCGTTTTTGCTTTTCGCTTCCATCAGAACAGCGGCCGCCGCTGCCGGGAATCGAACCCGTATCCTTGTGCTCAGCAACACGCCTTAGCCACTGGGCCACAGCGGTGGGTCTTTGCAGAATTTCAAGCCAAGCAGCAGAATTGAAAAAATAATAAGCCAAAAAATGGAGTGCACGGCTAGAATTCACGATTGCTATTTCAATGCTACGAAATTTCAAACACCAACTTCAGTAAAAAACAAGTGTGCCTGAAGTGTGCAAAATGACGTCTGCCAGCAACTTTTCTCTCGAGGGAATCTGCCGGCTGAAGGCAAAACAGCCCCCAGAAATTGTGCCGGGAGAATAATCACGTGGTCTGTCCCAGCCAATAAGAAAAAACTGCCGGCAACTTTTCTTCTGGGCTAATATTGGGGCAGCCGGAAAAATAGCCACTACCTTGTAAAAAATGTTTTTAGGCTTGTGCTTTCAATGTATGTGTATAAATCTTTTTGTAAGGTTGTATCCCTTTTGTACTTCTATGAAAATGCTTGCTTTTATACTTTCCTGATACTATTTTAATATAGCGGCTGTTGTATATGAAATTATGTTAATACATTTTGTCTGGTGGTACAGTGGGGTCCACTGTTAAAGGGAAACGGCGAGCGCGTGGATGCTGCGCTGCGCAAAGCGCCGGTGCCAAGAAGTGGGGAGAATTAGAAACAGCCGCACATGCGCACTGGCCGCACGAGGCGGGAGAACCCGCTCTGTCGTCTGCTAAGGCTCTCCGCTGCGGCGCTTAGCTTGCAACAGCTCAGGGATTTCGCACTCAAAGGATGTGAGCGGCCGGGCAAAGCGCCCTAGCAGACGACATAGCGGGTTCTCCCGCCTCGTGCGGCCAGTGCGCATGTGCCGTCTGTCTCCGATTCTCGCCACTTCTCGGCGCCGGCGCTTCGCGGAGCGCAGTGTCCATGCGCTTGCCTTTTCCCTTTAACAGTGGACCCCACTGCACTTTCAATCCATAGATTGTAAAAATGTTTTAAAGACGATAGTCTTTCTTGGGCTACTTAAACCCAAAAATTTTGGTCTGTCTGTATGTCTGTCTGTCTTTTTTTTCTTTATTTCCAGACAAACACTGCTGTTACAAACATAATACACAACAACAAAACAAACCCATTACACTAAGACATAAAATCACTGTTCCACTCTAGGGTACAGTGCTGACTACTAAAATATTTTCATTTTTGTTAGCTCCTCCATTTGTGACAACCAGTCTGGAACACATTTGCGTGCCTTTTGAACTTCAAGAAAAGAGAACATGGCCTCTCGGAAATACTCATTTACTCTGTCTGTCTGTGACTCGATTCAGCCACCCGGCCAAAGCAAAACAACGGCTGCGCAATAGTCTTATATAGTCACAGCTAAATCTACCCGTCTATATCCGGTGTAATGTTCATACTTGTCAACATTGTTGAAGAAGAACAAGACATTACGCAAATATGAGACAACAAATCAATACAGAAGTGATATTTGCAGTGTTCCTTTATAAAAAAATCAAACATGCTTGACTTTTGCGAAATTAAATACTTCATCAACTGCAGAAAAAGAATTCACTTCGCCGTCGCCTGCTGTCGCCCGCGCCACTATAGCTTCTGGCGCCATTTTAGGAAAGCAACCGGCAACAGCTACGTGAGGTTCCACTATATAGGTTCCACGTTCTGCTTGCAGCGCACATGGAGTAGGAAAACGCGGTTCTATAAACGTTGAAGTAGGGCGCCTCGATTAACGCGCGTCTTCACCGTACGGCAGCGTTGGCATCGAGACACCAGGTTTGGAGCAGTGGAACGCGGGCTATTTAAAATGATTTAAGCAAACATTTCGCGTCTTTACCCTGGGAGGAGCGCGATGCAAGAGGAACAACATGAGAGGTGAGCGGGAAAGCGAAGGGAAGCATTTACTTCGCAAAAGCCGATAAAGGCTATCGTCTTTTGACGGCATTTGCAACGAAAGGAGCAGATATGCGGCCAATTTTTTAATCTTGTGCTTTCAATGTATGTGTATAAAAGTGTTTGTAAGATTGCATCCCTTCTGTATTTCTAGGAAAGTGCTTGGGTTTATACTTTCTTTGGCATTTTAATATCGGGGGTGTTGTACATGAAAACATGTCAATATATTTTTGTCTGGTGGTTACTTCAAGGTATCTTAAGTAGCGTTCTTGTAATATAAATCGACTGTCAATAAACCTCATTTGAGAGAACGCCTAATGTGCACCCAAAGTTTACTCTGGATATGTGAAGCATGGTTACCTACAGAGTAAAGCAATTTCTTCAAGACTACTGCAACAGCTCTGACTGGTATTAGAGGCTGGGCAATCTTGCAATTATAAGACCTACCCTTTCAGTGAAACACCTTAGGTATACTGACTTTGGGGAGCTGTTTATTATTCACACTAAAAACGTTTTTAAAATGAAATCCTACGGAATAGAGATATAAAAAGGGGGCTGCATAAGAAACATGAATGCACAAGAAAATATTACCAGAAGCCAATTGCCTAAACTTATTATTTATCAGTTAGTATTTGTAAATTAAATTCCCTAAAATGCACCTTTAGTATCGTGAAATTAGAAACAGTCAGTGTTGAGCTGCCAGTTTTTGCCCGTCATCTATCCAAATAATGCGAAACGATGTATGGTGCATCAATCTTTAGTGTGGTGCATAGTACATACCCATTCCACGCAAAGGGGGGAAAGTCTCATGAACCCTCCTTGTATCTTGGAGGTTTATTCGCTTTTTCTCGTACACCTCCTTCGGTAGTCAGTGGTGCTTGAATGCTGTAAATGAAGTCAAGAAAACTTGTTTTTGGTGAACACTGCTGGAGATCTGCATGAGATTGAAACGCTTGCAAGTGCATCACCATGTCACATACCTGGTCTTTTTTCTCCTGAGTCTTCTTGTAGTACTCCGTTCCAAATATGCAGACTTTGACCGTTTCCTTGACAACTGGAAACGGCACATTGTCCACAGAGTTTCCGCACCCGGAGTGGATCGTAGAGAAGACGATATTGGCTGAAAATGAAAACTAAAGTGGATTTAATGACGGCGCCTAGTTTTATGCATGGTAGAGGGTAATGTCAAATATAGATTTAGTTTTTGTGTAATGTCAACAAAGAAACTTTAAGATGCGCTGCCTCTGGCAAGACATTCTGGCTCTTCTCAACCAGAATAAGACTAATAAATATACATTATATTGTTATGGATGATGATAAGGATAATAATACTTACCCAGACCTTTTTGTGTAGTTTTTAGAAGTAGCAACTTACAAGCGGCACCAACAAACCAACATTGTACAGTTTGGTAGGGCCTTCAGATTTTTATAATACGACAAAAAGCTTAACGCTGATGCTTCAGCGTCTTATATACAGAGTTCAACATGAGATCTATGCCTTCCTGTAGTCGTATATTTCACACTTCGAGGACGATTACGAATGGCACACACGGCCGTGTCACAACATGGCGTACAGCCCCACCGAAGCTCTTGCCGCATGCTGCGCAAATGGCTTTTTGGGTGTTCAAAATTACACAAATATTGATTCTAAAATGCCCAGATGCATACCAAATAAACGCCGAAGTGCAGGTTTGCCATGGATTCAAAGAAATTAGGCATCTTAAGAGCACATGTGCAGAACTTTTTATTTTTTAAGTCACGATCGGTTATCTTGCTTGCGCGGTTATAGTCATGACTTAAACCGAACAAAACAGTTCAGTCCCACTTACACTTATCAGAATTTCTGCAGATCGGGTCACGGTCCTGTAACGAGAACAATACTCAACTCAAACCGATACAAATCGGTGCCAGGGGAGCTCTGAACCTGTAACCAGAGCAATGATAACCCGATCTTCAAAAACGCCAAAATAAATAGCAATAACCGTAACTGAAAACAGGTCGCTCGGCCGGTTTGCGTCCGTTGTTGAAATTACTACTGCGTTTTTTAATGCTAAATCTACGCGCAAAGGGAAACATTAAGAAGCAATCGATGCATCCTTACAGTTAGACGACTTGTTCAGTTCTCTTAATGTTCGCACAACATACGCCTCGTTGACGGCAGCGAAGGACCTCTTCTGTTAATAGACTAGCTCATCGTTGTATTTCGTGCTTCCAGCCACAAGCGACAACGCACTCCGCGAACACACCTAGACAAAAAAAAAAAACAAGAAAATGGTACCTACGTCATCGAGGCGAGGCCGCGCCCTGCAGGGATTGGTTATGAAAACAGGCGCACCCTGAATTTTCACATGAATGCATAGCTGTGGCATAGCCATCGCTAACCTACTCGTAACGAGCCAAAGTAGCTTGGTCTCAACTATCCCGGATGTGCGGGGACTGGCGTGGTTCGGGCGTTTTCAGTGTTCTATGTAAATTTGCAGCTTTATTTTGTTGCTGACGATCTATGTGCCTTGTGCGAGTCTTTTCAACAAGCAGCGAAGATCATATATTGCAGTGCAGCAGGCGATACATCGAATTCATTCAAGGGGAAGCCATTATATGCGCTCTTGTACTGCCGGGAACATCATTTGTGTGTCCGTGTTTTGTCTGTGCACTGTGATCGCACGGTAAACGAGCTTGCGAAGTGATGTGTTACCATTCCTTGGCAAAAAGTTTTAGCAACGCTTTGGAATGCGTCATAAACTCACCCCGCTAGGAGCGCCGCTGGGAGCAACGGTGTTGGATATGCACAAGGTAAGTTCATCCTTTGCGAGCGCTCCTCTACATTTCATTATGGCTCACGCCATCAAGTCATACCTGAATGGCTATATTCACGGCTTGGTTATGTGTCGCTATATAAAAAGGGAAAGAATGTTTTTATGCATGCCGTTTCGAGAGCGACCTAAAAGCTATGATTTCACTTCAGCCTTTCAAAAATACTGTATTTAAGTGCAACATTTTGAAGGGAGAGGCTATTTTACCGGTACTTGACTTTTTGGCACCAATCAGTATTTTTCTGTCGTCCGCTCAGCTGTGTTGTTTTCGCGTGCCCTTTATTTGCATGTATCTTAAGCTAAAGATCTAACAAAACCTGTGAAAGCTAGTGACGAATAAATAAAACTCGAGACGCAGTGCCGCCACAGAACGGAACAGGAGACCTGCATTACGTAGTACCAAGTTTCCGAAAAAAGAGAGCACCATGATCAAGTTAAATAAAATGTTTTACGAACGGAGTTAACGAACAATGAAAAAATAAAGGAGTCGAATCGATTGAGTGCCTGTTGAATCAATAACAGATGCACAAACACTGCGCCATGCAAGCATACCTGACAGCGCTACGCGGAGAGGCAGAACTACCAGTCATATAGAGAAAAATGTGTTCAACCACTTAAGAGACATGGCGGCAAAATATCCTTACAAGCTAAAGTGCTTGCTGCCAGCAATATACCCGCTCCAGAATTTGAACGATTGCTTGAAGAAAGAGCAGTGGCTCAGATGCCGGACGTCGCCTAAAGCGTACTTCACTCCAGCTAAGAAAATGATGCCCAAGAATATCACAAATCATTGATTACTTTTGAAAATAGAGACGAATATATATCTGCAGAAGCTAGGGTTTAAACCCAAAGTAAGTTTACATAAGTCTGATGCGTTACCTGGACACCCTGAAGGCAACAGACACTTTGGTTTTAAAACCGATGCCGAAAAAAAAATGCGCTGCAAAAGTGTAGTAGTTAGAAACAGACTGCACACTTGTCATATAGTCTTTTACCATGAAAGGCAAGTTCTCTGCAGGCATCTTTCCGTGAATTTCTTATTTGCCAATTTTTGTCTCAGGTGCTAGGCAGCTTGTGCTAGATCGGACTTTGAAACTGATAATACCAGTTTTTACTTAAGCACTTGCTCGACATGCTAGCATAAATTGAAGTCTGCAATTGCTTCTAACCACAACCCTGCTGACTGCCTCTGTTGGCGCAATTTTGAATAAGTTGGGCTGAATGTGGTGTAAGTAACAGCGAAATCACTGCATAACATTTTGGCTGAACGTGCCATCAGACGTGCCACTGACTGATGCCAGACCGTCATTGAGAGAGGGCTTACCCAACTGTTGTAGATGTTCCGCCTCTAGGAATGACCCAAATGAATGGTCAGCACGGTATCACTACATTGTTTTAGTGCTACTACTGTATAGAAATCTCGCGAAAAAAAACGAAAAAAAAGCTTTCAAATTATTTCTCATTTACAGGAACTCTGCCGCTTTTTCCCCCTCACCAAACAAAACTGCTTCGTGTTCTTCTTGTCTGTAAACCTTGTTATACTGGGAAACTCTTTTGATACTGTTACGATTAAGGCAAAAATGTGGATATACCAATTTCTCAAATGATCCCTTCAGGCTGCTGCATAGTGCTACTTGTTTGTTAAAGCGTACTGTAAGGTAGATACTGTACTTCGGCGTTACAAGAGTCAAGTACTGTAAAATTCAAGTTCCAACTTATTTTTTCTGTCACGTACTTTCTGGACATTTCATCTATTTTTTTCTACTAGTCGGAAGCACAAAGCATTATGTGCTCATCCATTTATAAGGCCATTTGCAATGCTTGCCTGTTGTAGTAACGTTATTTTCAGTACCATGTGGCACTAGTTTTTTTTTACCAAAGCTACAGTTTTGTAAACCAGTTCATGAAGGTTCACCGTTCGCTAATTTTGTTTTATGAAATTTCTAGCATTGAAATTAAAAAAAAACCCAAAATCCCCAGGTTTACAGGTACGCTTTTGGTCAGGCTTAGAGTTTCTTCTCTCAGGTAGTGGCTGAAATATTCTTGGTAGACCTATGTGGATTTCTCCGGGCCTGAAAGATGTGGAAGACACGATAACGGACCCATGCGGATGATTTTGTGGCTCCCTGCCGGCCTTAAACATAGTCGTGGTTGTCGATTTCAGGCGCTTTAATGCGGAGGACATAGAAGTAAGGGCATTCTACTGTCTACCCATTGTAGAAATAATTGATGTGACTAGCTTGTTTTAAGACACTAAAACCTGAGAAAAGCTTATACATTTGTTGAACTGCTGTCTCCTCGCCTTGATTTCTACAAATAAAAAATATCTAACTTCTAAAATAGCAAGCTACTAAGAGCAGCATCTTTAATGAAGAAGGGATGTAATCACCATTTCGTACTATACTGGTGCAAAGAGATAACTCTGTTTCTTCTTGTATTTTGCAGGCTACACATTCAAGTAGCCAAGTGGACACTGCAAAGCCTCAGCCCTCCCGTGATGCTTTCGTGAGCAATAACGCAAGCTTTGCCATGTAACACCTCACTGATTCACCTGCTCAATGCACACCTTAATTGCAGTTTCTAGAATGTTTTTGCATTATTGAAGCAGGCTCATTAATATATATTTAGCTCAGTCACCGCAACTAAACTAGGCAATTGTTGAAATTACTTGATAAAAACTAAAATGAAATCAAACAGGCTGTGTTGAATATGCTCAATAAGTTTTTATTTTACATTTCTCAACAGGAACTCAACAGGAATATCAACAGAGTCAACAAAGACTCGACCAGAACTCAACAGACTTTTGTCAATATACTTTCAATTGATATGTCTCAACAGGAACTCAACAGAAAAAGCGTATTGAGAGTCACAGAAAGTCAATTGAAAATCAACAGACATGTTGCTTATAGTCACTAGACTTTTAATTAAACGACAGCATTAAGTTTCAATTGAAACGCGGTGGCCAATTTTCAACGAGAACTGAATATGTAATTTCCATTCAAATTCAACTGACTGTCAACACAACGTACTGAGTTAAGTCAACGGACTTTCAATTCAATCTCATTAACCATTTTTTAAGGGCTCACCTATCTAGCCTTGTTTATGTACACTTTTTCTACCTCCTTGTTTCCACCCTGCCTTCGCTGGACGGCAACAGCACCAAATTTTCAGCGCAGAAAATAATGCTTAGTCGTCTTTCGTAAAGTAAGTAGTTTGGGTTATCCTTTGTATCTCAAGATTTCATATATTAACAATTTGTTGAGGTAAAAAATTCTACTTGAGAACCCTTGAAAGTCAATGTTTACCTGCCACCCGAAATAACCCCATTTGAGGTGGCGGGTAGCCAAATAACTGTTTAAATCATCTCAAAAACCGTTTGAAGTTGGTTTAATCAGCCACGAAGTTTTAATTTGACAGAGTTTCCTTTCTGCGCCCTGGTGATGTTGCGAATAACTTTCTCACTTGCATCTGCATGCAACCGTCTTCTGCTTTAGCATACGTTCAACCAGAAAGGTACTACATCAAACTCGGTTATAGCGGACTGCAATATGCGCCATGATTAATTCGATATATCTAATAGTTCGAAATAGCCGAACCCACCTGTAACGAGTTTTTTGTTACGAGTTCGCAATACGTGGTACACCCCCCCCCCCCCATCTTCACCCACCCTCGTCCTGCCATCCCCGCATGTAGAAAGGAACATAATATAGTATGTGTCAGGAGTCAAGGTGCGAAGACGGCGGGGACGACGACGAAGAAGGGATAAGAAGCGAGAAATTTCTGGAAGCTGGTGGAGAAAGAGGAGAGGAAAAAGGAGAAGGAAGACGACGAGCGGGTGGACGAGGAGATCGTGGTTCGAGGCGACCGAAGGAGGCGGGACCCGAGGTCTGGGAACCCGCAAGGCACCAGCGGCACTGCCCCGTTGGCCTCCTCAAGCATTTGACGCGGGTGCTCCTGGGCAACGGCGGCTCCGCTCCGCTGGCTTCAGCACCGGCTTGCACGGGCACGCACGCACCAGTGGCTTCGCCCCACTGGCCCCGTCACCATCTTCACGGCGCTGCGCTCAGGGAGCCACCTTAGCGACGACTGATGCCCCGCTACCCCAACGATCCAGTGCAACGCAACGACAGAATGTGCGGTAGGGAAATGGCGTTTAGGAAACTATAGGGACCAATAGATATGCGAGAGGACACTATTCTAGTTCACGAACTGAAAGCCATTTGGGTTCTTTTTTGCATGTACTGTATTTCTAGCACTTTTATTGTATATTTCTCTTACATTCTTCTTCCTTAAAGTCTTATCTTAACTTGATCCCTTTGGGTCCGGAGTCCATTCTTTTACCGACGTGACGCGTGACAAAAACATTGGCGAGCCTGCCAGGATCCCTTTCCCCACTGTCACCTGTTTACCGCGGTGGAAGAGATGGATCTCGAAAAGTTAATGACATTGGCGAGTAGCTTGGGGTTGACTAAGGAAGAGATGTTGGACCTGTACGAGAGGGAAAATCAGACACGCCGAGAGGAAAGAGCAGCAGTGAGGGACGCGAATCGAGAAGAGGAAGAGAGAGCGAAGCGCATGGCGGATGTAGAAAAAGAAAAGCTAGCCCAAGAGAAAGAGTTGGTCGAGTTAAAGCTACGTTTAGCAAATGCCAGTGCATCAAACCAAAGTGGTGAACAATCCCCAGTATCTCCAGTACCACAGATGTCCAAGAGTCCGGAAATTTGCCCAAGAAAACTCATGGCTCCTTTCGATGACAAAAGAGATGACCTCGATGCTTATCTCCATCGCTTCGAACGAGTAGCACTAGGGCAAGGTTGGGAGAAGAGTCAGTGGGCGACAGCATTGAGTCTCTGTCTGGTCGGCGAAGCACTTAGTGTCTTCGGAAGAATGCCGGCATCAGAGTCTATGGACTACGACACTGTAAAGACAGCACTGCTGCAAAGATTTAGACTGACAGCCGATGGTTTCCGCGAGAAATTTCGCAGCGCAAAGCCAGAGGATGCGGAGACAGGAAAGCAGTTTGCTTCGCGTCTCCTGAGTTATTTTGACCGGTGGTTAGAGATGTCCAACACAGAAAAGACGTATGAAAAACTTCGTGAGCGAATGGTGACAGAACAGTTTCTTGCGTGTTGCAATTCCAAGTTGGCAGTATTTTTGAAGGAGCGCAGCCTAAAGACCCTTGAAGAGATGACTACTGCCGCAGATCAGTACTGTGAAGCTCAGAGGCTTAAGAACTTGGGCAAAGTGAAGGAAGAGGGCATGGCGACGAGCATAGAATCACCGGAAAGTATGACACAAAGGTTCGCTCCGAGGGCTCCATCGCGTTGTTTTCTTTGCGATCGCGTAGGGCATCGTGCCGTTGATTGCCGAACTGTTGCTAACTCGAGGCAAGCACCTTCGACTTGCCAGGTGTGTAAGAGAAGAGGGCATGCAACAGAAGAATGCCGTTTTCAAAAGCAGGAGACGTCAGCTTGTGCAATAAAAGCGAACGAGTTCGGCCCAGCCCGGCCAAAGACAATCACAAGCACCAAAGAAAAAGAGACAACACTTAGAGAAGGAGAGGATCGGGCGACACAAGGATGGCAAATGCCTGTTGTAGATGGCGAGCTGCGGGGAGAGCGAATCTCAGTTCTCCGGGACACCGGAACGAACACGGTATTGGTGAGGAGAAGTCTTGTCAGGGAAAACGAGTTTACTGGGAAGGAGGCACAAGTGGTTCTTGTAGATGGAACGGTAAGGTGCTGGCCGGAAGCAATCATTCAAATTTCGACCCCTTACTACACGGGAGAGTTAATAGCGAAATGTGTAGATGAACCACCGTTTGACGTGATTCTAGGTAACGTGAGAGGCATTAGGGAAGTGAATGACCCTGACACGAAATGGACGAGCAAGTTAGCGGATATGAATGGAGAACGAAGACGCCCAGATGAAGAACGGAAAAAGGATAAAGAAACAACAAAAGCAATCATTTCAACTCCGGTAATGTCTATGACAGCGCGCGCAATGGCCGCAATTGAGAAAAAAGAATCGCTACATGAACTCGCTGATTCAAGTGCTCCAGCGTTGGACAGGCCACCCGAGACAATCACCCGACAACAAAAGAAGGATCCATCTTGGAGAAATTGGTGTCAACAAGCTTATTGCGAAGATCGCCGGCGACATTTCCAAAGTACCAGACGACGAGGTTGGAGCGCAGACAACAGTAAGAGCTGCAGGGCATACGGCAACCCCTCTCAACGAGGCAGAAACTTTTGTCAAGATGAAGTCGCACAAGGAGGTCATCGATACCGGGGCAAGGATGAAACCTGCAGTGGACCACGAAAATCTTATAACCAAGTAGAACAACGAAGGGGATCGCGAGTAATGGTTCTACAGAGCGCAGCAAACGGTCGGCTCAAAATTCATGGCGCAACTCAAGGACGTTACCAAGCTTGCTGGGGAAGTGGAGATGCAGGTCAACGGGCTGAAGAACTGCGAGGACAGAAAGAGTTTCGAGGAACAGGGTGTTTCAACCCAAAACAGTACCTTGTCGAAAGACATTATGCCGGACAAGCTTATGGACGGAAATACAATGGCTTTTCGAGACAGGGCGGTCTAGATCGTAGAGATAGAGTTTGCCAAGGATGTAAGAATAGAAGGAATCCCTAGCTGAGCAGAATACTGTGAATTGGTAGATTAGTGATGTAGTAGTGTATTTTGCTGAATGTCCAAAATGAGAAAGATATGTTAAGTTAGCAAGTGAGCAGTGCACTAGATAAACGACAATATAATGCTACAGCAGATTTTATGAGTGGAGTGCCATGATTAACCAATCAGTAGTCTGTGTATTAGGCATTGCTAGCATAATACGTTACAGAAAGAATGTTTTTGTGTACTTACACTAACGCGCACGGAAAGTGACACTTTCGTGAACTTTTCAGTGATTATACCTTTGTGTCACAGCTGTGGCCCTTAGGACTGAACTGAACTGTGCTGTGAGAAAGTGACTCACTGTGATTCGTGATGTGAGTGCGTGTACCATCGACCTCAAACGTGGAAGCAGTTTTTCATGGAAAAACTCTTGAAGACGGGGGCAAATGTCAGGAGTCAAGGTGCGAAGACGGCGGGGACGACGACGAAGAAGGGATAAGAAGCGAGAAATTTCTGGAAGCTGGTGGAGAAAGAGGAGAGGAAAAAGGAGAAGGAAGACGACGAGCGGGTGGACGAGGAGATCGTGGTTCGAGGCGACCGAAGGAGGCGGGACCCGAGGTCTGGGAACCCGCAAGGCACCAGCGGCACTGCCCCGTTGGCCTCCTCAAGCATTTGACGCGGGTGCTCCTGGGCAACGGCGGCTCCGCTCCGCTGGCTTCAGCACCGGCTTGCACGGGCACGCACGCACCAGTGGCTTCGCCCCACTGGCCCCGTCACCATCTTCACGGCGCTGCGCTCAGGGAGCCACCTTAGCGACGACTGATGCCCCGCTACCCCAACGATCCAGTGCAACGCAACGACAGAATGTGCGGTAGGGAAATGGCGTTTAGGAAACTATAGGGACCAATAGATATGCGAGAGGACACTATTCTAGTTCACGAACTGAAAGCCATTTGGGTTCTTTTTTGCATGTACTGTATTTCTAGCACTTTTATTGTATATTTCTCTTACATTCTTCTTCCTTAAAGTCTTATCTTAACTTGATCCCTTTGGGTCCGGAGTCCATTCTTTTACCGACGTGACGCGTGACAGTATGCCATTACCATACACAAAACTATCTATTCATTGCAAGAAATGAAGCCACTTTCCGCTGTAACTACCTACTTTCCAAAAAAGCGGTGATTCTTGTTTTCAATGCCGTTTTGGCGGCGTCAAATAGCACAGCATTCTCTACATAAGACATCATTTGCACCAGTTGCAGTCCGCGTCCTTGAATATGGAAGCAATGTTGGTGGAGTACACTGACTGCCGAAAGCGCTTCATTAAGCATCGGAAGGCTTTCACTCGCGACAGCTTCTGCCTCTTCGGTGCTCCGAGCAGCGCCAGCAGCCATGACATCGACGACGGTGTCGGCGTCCGAGGGGCTCACAGTGAAGGCAAACGTCGTCGTCGACACTAAGGCAATCCTCGAAGGGCCCTCCTGTCAGCACAACATCGCGAACGTTTGCGAGCTCTTCTCACAGGTCATGGATGCTTCCATCTTGGTCCGGACGCAATGACTGGGAAGGTTTAATCATGAGACAGGGTTGTCGGAAACAGTTACGGAAAGTGCCGGGAGTCACATCGCTCCATGGGAGACTCAACATCTCAATCGCCGCTCCGAGACCATGCATTTTTTTGGCAATTCTAGGCGTGCCGAGTTCGATATATCAGATGTGAACTTCGCTATAAGGAATATGTTTAGCGTGTATTTTCGTAAGTGATCGTTTTTGTTGGATATAAAGAATAAATTGCTCTATCCGGGTTCGTTATATTCGGCTTTGACACGTAGGTGGAACACAGGTAGTAGTACTACTAGAGCATTCTAACGGCGCTTCGCGGACACAGCGCGCATGCGCGTTGCCGGGGAAAGAAGATCTCGTCGCGTGCGTCGCGTCATGAGGCGGCAGCGCGGCGTACGCTACCTGCGAGCTGGGCCCGCCCCTCAAGAAGCAGTCGACGTTGCCAGTGGCCGCCGTGAACAGCAAAAATAAATACCGCGGCGCTGAAAAAAAATCCAGGGATTGCTTTTACGCACAAAAAATGGTTGATTCAGGGAAGCAAGAACGAATCGCCGTCTTTTTCTACGGCGTGCACCGCCATTGTGCAGCAGTGAAGATCGCTAGCAGGAGCCGTCACTGCGAGCTGTGTAATATTTTCAATGCTCGACCAGCCTGACGATACGTGACCACCACGCACATTGTCTGCAGCGGGTGACGCAATCTACAAAGCTTTCATCTATGTGTACGTAAATTAGGACAAATATCGGCTGATTACGAACCTCGCTTAAAACGACGGAGCAAGAATATATATGAGAGAAAACGCCCATTGCGGCTGGCGCGATCGAGCGACCAGATAATGTCACAATGATAACTACGGCGACCTACAGAGCTCCCCAGCTGCGGCGGCGAACAATTCGATAGCCGCACCTGGTTGAATGTATTAAAACGAATACTGTTGTTTGCAGCATTCGCCACAAGGTGTGAATGCGCTCGAGCTGCTACGCGACGCGAGGACGGAACGCGCGTTTATCTCGGACGTAGTGCGCGCGCGCGAGTGCGCCCGTCATAAATTGGCCGGTGCACTTAACCCGCTTCGAGCGCATCGCACGCCACAGAAGGCCGTGCGTTTACAGGTTTTACATTTTTTTTGCGTTCACAGGTTTGTATTTTGGGCTTGGTGCTCGCGCAAGATTGCTTACGCAAAAAAATGCCCCTTTTATTCGCTTGTACCGGCCTGTTTAAATTTGACAGAAAATTAATCGCGAAGGCGGGCTCTTCAGCCAACGGAAGCGCAGAAGAGCGCACACACTCGCTTCCGCCACGGAATGTTTCGGCGGCCGGCGAAATGCCGACGCGATGCCGCGGCCCGGTTGGACTGGGCGAGCGCGAACAGAACACGCGCCGGCCGTGGCGATGACCATGCACTTCCTTCGCTTGCCGCCAAATGCCGGGAACTTGACGTTCGCCAACTGCTTGTGAAGTTATCAGGCTGCCCCAGGAAGCTCAGTTTCCCCTCCTATTTTATTAAATGCAGAGCATTATTTAACTCATGATGTCACCCGGCGTTGGCGTGCCTCGGCGTCCGCAACAGCCGTTCCAGGTGCGCCCTCTCCCCCACTCCTCCTCGCCTGCTCTCCGCTGCTCCTGGCGTGTTCTCTGCGTGCTCGGATCGCGTTCAGCAACAGGTGGGGCGCGCATGCGTCGTAGTTTGGCGCGGGAGCAACAACAGTTGTGGCGTGATCGTGACGTAGTCGTGACGTGGTCGTGGCGCGGTCGTGACGTGATGGGGCGGTTCTCGGCGTTCGCTCTCGCTGTCAATTTCTTTCGAACCAGATAAAATCGGGTATGTGCGCCCCCCGAAAATGCTCTGCATTTGACCGTGCCCCTCGCGAGGGGGATGTTTTTGGCCATGGGTCTTGGAGTGGAGGTATACTGGCCAAGTGCTTACACCCGTCCGTCACCGCGGCCACCATGGCTCTTTTCTTGCTCCGTGCTTGAAACTAAGAGACTGACTCTTGGCCTGGCGATGCTCCTGTCCTTTAATTCTTATCTATCTTCGTGCCCTTTGTGCAATGTTGTCAATAACAGTAGCTCCTCGTTTGCTACTCAATATATGTATGGCTCGCGGCATAACTAGGTTTACTTCAGGTGGAGGAGGACCTTTGTTAAACTAGAGGAGCTAGCGAACCTGCGATAAGAAGTTGTGCAGTGAAGCCCCCCAGCCTGAGAGCATTAGGGGGAAGCTAGCTTCTCGGTTTCAAATAATTTT
The DNA here is from genome assembly GCF_048455015.1 of Haemaphysalis longicornis. NCBI lineage: Eukaryota > Metazoa > Arthropoda > Arachnida > Ixodida > Ixodidae > Haemaphysalis > Haemaphysalis longicornis. The sequence goes on from NW_027526233.1 coordinate 13,400,030, forward strand.
TATTTCTCGGCCTGGCACAGCTTACACCGGAGAAAAAGGACGACGATGTGTAAGTGTCCCGTTCTTCGTTTCCTGCAAAACACACACGCAACGTCCTCGTCTTGGCTTGAGTGAAAGTATGATAAATTGTGGAATGAAACCCACCTGAACACTTTCCGCTCTGATCCGTGAAATTTGCTGAGAGGGGCAGCATGGAAGCTAAGAATAAATGTTACGTTTGTTGTATAGCTTCAAGTCGAAGTATTTTTACACTATTTATATGCCCCCGGGGTCAGCAGCAGTGCTCTATAATAACACCACAGACCCATTGCCGCAAGCGATATCCCGCAAGTGATCTGGTGGAAACATCCGGCCAATATGCAGCGCGGGTGTAGGAAGAAATGGTCCCGGAACAAATGGCTCCGGGAAAAAATGGCCCCGCAACTTATGGTTCCGGAACAAATAGTTCGGAACAAATGGTCCGAACTTCCAAGAAGGAAAAATGCTCCCGGAACTTATGATCCCGGAACATTTGGCCCGGAAGAAATGCTCCGCGGTACCTTTTCGGGCAAAATGATTCCACAAAACCTTACGTTGGCTCTTTGTTTAAATTTGTTGCATGTTGCGGGAGCGTTGTATCGTCTTGTCTAACAAAAACTGTCAAAGAACGATCGGTTCATTTTAGCTTGCATTTTTGTGCAAATGCGAATCCATGGCGTAACACAGTTGGCCTGTCTTTGGTATTTTTTATTTGTGTTTCCGTCGTTATTTTCCGGATCTTGATTCCATTTTTCGTTTTTTGAAGATGTTTGAAGACGCATTTTTATTTCTTTAGTTGTTTGTAATATTTCTTATTTCTTTCGTATTGTATTTATCAAAATTCCGCACTACAACTAATTATCCTATTCATGCTATTATGACTATTAAACCGTTACATACGCAATTATATATTTTTGTGCTTATGCAGTGCGTGGCAAGGTTCCAGTTATAGGGGTACTCGGTAAATAATATTTAAATAACAATAATGAAATTTTATTCCTCATAAACGGGTGAAACAGCAGAATTGTGCTCATTATCCGTTTGAATATGCACATGGCAACGCAGGCGTGGGCCATGATTCTCGAGTAGTTTACCTTGTACTGTTTTCATCATTGAAAAATATTTCTGCGACGTTTCTACTCGACCAACCTTGCCTTCTTCAATTTATTTACGATGCTTTCAACTTTTTATTTAACGTTTCATCCCGACATTCAAAGGGGGAAACCGAAACGTAAAGAGGAAAAAAAGAAGTCACGTGAGAAGTAGGCGGCTTTATGACCTACAGAACACTTAAAGGCATGCCTCAGAAAGAAGGTTCATCAGTTTCTTATGAGCAAGCACTTTGATTCTAGGGGCGCTAACCACGGGTGCGTGCGCATTTGAGTTCTTTCTACCGCCCACGGAAGTTTTCCCGGTCACCGCCCCTAATTGCCGGCACGGCCACACTCCACGCTCCCTTCGTGCTTAGGAACACACTTTTTAAGTCCGGCCATGTTCCAAGACGGCACACCTGTCGCGAAACGCCACGAGTGAGAGAGGTTGCTGGCAGGCAGAGTTCCAAGACATGGGCACGCCTGATCGCGATTCGCTTGCGGAGCATCGGCTCGGCTGCTGGTCCAACGTGGCTGTCAGGACATTCAGCACCACGACAAATTTCTTCTAAAGAGGGCCACGAGGGCGAGCTCAAGCAAAAGGAATATTCTACCAAAGCGAGCCAGCTACAACCCCCCTCCCCTCCCTCCGTCCTGATTGGTCTTTGCTTTTTAAGGGGCGTCGCAAAAAGGCTTGTCTGGCGGTGGCGGTGCATCAACTTGCATTATTCTTTGGCTTTTCATTGAACCATGACTGTCTTTTGTTTTCGCAATTTCTGGGAAAGTAAAGCCGCCAGGAAGGCGCTGGATAACATGTTTATTGTTTATGTATTCGTGCGAATAAACTGCATATATTTTTCTTTAAATGCAGTTCCGTACAATAAGTTTGTTGTTGATAGTGGGTGACCAGTTTCGATAAGCTCACCTGCTACCCTTAGCAATTGCTACGCTCCCGACACACGCCAGTAAAATTAACAAAGCAGGTTAGCTAGCAGTCTCCTAAACCTTGCAGCAAGATTGCAATTTTTTGGAGAAAAACAAAAGTGGCTAAGGCATTGCGCTGCTGAGCACAAGGTCGCGGGTTCGATTCCCGGCGCCGCGGCTGCTTTTCTGATGAAGGCGAAAAGCAAACACGCCTGTGTGTACGAGATTGCGGCGCACGTTAAAGATCCCCAGGTGTCAAAATTAATCCGGAGCCCTCCAGTAGGGCGCGCCTCTTCGCCTACGTTGCGTCGGCGCGTTAAACCCTACAATCAATCAATCAATCAATCAATCAATCAATCAATCAATCAATCAATCAATCAATCAATCAATCAATCAATCAATCAATCAATCAATCAATCAATCAATCAATCAATCAATCAATCAATCAATCAATCAATCAGAAAAACAAGATTATGTGCGATGCAAGCTGCAAAATCATCGTGGTCTGAAATCTTGAATAGTGCTGCTTCGCTGGATCCCAACTGCAAATATCGAAGAATTTCAGGTGGAGAGCACCGTAACGCAGCATAGCTAACGCAATAAACCATTGATCCAATAAAGTTTTTTTTGAAATATAGTGACGAATCGGCAAGCGTGATGCACTAGTACCGCTTATGTTATCTGATATTCAGTGGTACCGGTACACTCACAATTTCGATACCTCAGATAACCTAAATAACAGTGTCACTCTAAATAGGGTCAACACACAGGCTCAAGTGGGACTCGCTTTTCAAGTGTTAACAAACAAAAGATCCCAGGCAAAATTTTAATTTTCAAGTTTCAAGTTTATTTCTAACATTACAGTGTTTGGGGGTCCACCAGGCGAAAAAGCGGTCAGTGACCACTTGATGGAAGCACGAAGAACATCCACGTGTGACGACAAATTTGTATACAGCATTTACCTCAAGTAAATTTAGCTTATGAAATATATTATATATAGACAGATGCAAAACACCTTGTGCACAAATACAAACAGACATTATACTTATAAATACACTGACCCCCTTCCTCCTTCTCTCCTACAGGCGCTTATGCATAGGTGCAGTACTGGTGGGACCATTTCTTCTTACTTTGAAGTTGGGACCATTTGTTCCGGGACCATTTGCTACGGGAACATTATTTCCGGCGCCATTTGTTCCGGGACCATTTGTTCCCGCGACCGGTGCAGCGGGCGTCTCCTACAGCGGGAAGAATACAACGAATGTCGTGGCGCAATTTCAAATCTCGGGTGAGGATACGCCAGTCTACGCTAGCCCGGTGTTCCCGGTCATCGTTGGATACGTGAGTTGCAGAAACTATTGGGACAAGTCCTGGTGCACGTGAGCCAGCGAACACCGCTTTAGTGATGCTTGTTTTGCTTCCACATGGACATTCGAGAAACTGAGCTGTAGTTTCTTCAACCCCGTTGGTTGAAGTTACGCCTATGCGGTTGCAACTGGTCTCGCAGCTCGCAGTGACGGCTGGTGCCAGCGATCTTCATGGCTGATGAATGAAGATGCGCGTCGTAGGAAAAGGCCGCGATTTCTTCTTGTTTTCTTGCGTCAACTGTTTTGTTTGCTCGAGAAAGAAATCTCTGAACTTTTTTTCCAGCGCCGTAGCATTTATTTTTGCCGGACGAACGGCATTAGTCGGTAACATCGTAATTTTTAAAATTGTTCGATGGTTCTTGAGAGTCGCAGAATAATCGGCATTTTCAAGTCCTTTTCAAGTCACACATCGCTGCATTTCTCATCCGATTAGCGCTACACTGAAAACGTCCCGACCTTGGCCCTTTATATCTTTAACAATTTTCCAAGGACTATGCGTGTACAGTTAGATGCGTGACTGGGTTATGTTTATGAGGGCCCTCACGAACCGCTTTTTGATGATATTTCACAAACCGCGCGAATACCAGAAAACAAACAGGGACGACCACTGCCTCTTTGTTATTTACTGGACGCAAAAATAAAATTGTTAGATGCTGCAACGTATCGCGCACCTCTTACTGCGAATTTTACAAATGCGACTCCATTATTAATCTCATGCATTTTATCGCGTTGTTTTTAAATTCCGCAAAAAGACCCGTCGAATTCTTTCTTTGTAATATCTATGGTTGACTACTCGGAAATTTTAAGCAAAAAAAATTAGTAGAGTTAATCTGCTGCAAAACATAGCGGATAAAAACTCGGCAACATTCAAATAGACCCCCGTGGTTGCTAAAACATTGAAATACAGTATTGCCTCTTGAAATGTATTCTGGGGCTTTCGAACGGATTGTGTACCGCGTGGTACGTTGTATTTTTACCGGGCGCACTTGTGATTATGTAGACAACTGTCAAATGAGAGTTTCCGTGTAGCACAGGTATATTATTCTGCTTTCCTAATAAATGTTCTTCTTTCGTTTGTTCCGGTGTAAACCTTTTCCCAAGGTGGTTCACCAGTTTGGCCTTGCAAACAGAAACCTTTGCAGGATACAGGAGAACCCGCCGCGGTGGCTCAGTGGCTAAGGCGTTGTGCTGCTAAGCACGAGCTCGGGGGTTCGATTCCCGGCCGCGGCGGCCGCGTTTCTGATGGAGAAGAAAAGCAGAAACGCCCGTGTGTACGAGATTTCGGCGCACGTTAAAGATCCCCAGGTGGTAAAAATTATTCCGGAGCCCTCCACTACGGCGCACCTCATCGCCTGCGTTGCGTCGGCGTGTTAAACCCTACAAATAATCAATCAATACAGGAGAACGTGGAGTATAGCCGAGGAGGAGGATAAAAAGTGGGCGAGGAGGAAAACTTCATTCAACAGTAGAGATGGTTCGTGGATGGGTCGGAAGGAGAGTTTTATGACATCTTGAGTATGTTCACCAGAGAGCTGTTGACATCACCAGTCCAGCGTGAAGATAGCTTTGTAGCTTTGTCATGCATACCGCACGTATTTCATGACTGGTGTGGGCTCCTGCTGTGGGAACACTGTGAAGCGGGCTAAAACGACGTTACAGAAAGCCCGCAGCTTTTCCCTTAGAACTGTATATGCGGGGATTCTAAAAATTTGTCCACAAATGGGCGTACTCCCTTGCACAGCCGGAGGGCTAGCGAGTGCGGCTAGCTAAACCCGCCTTCTTGTAGGGCACATGAACTGACACTCGCCGCTAGCAAATGTTCGCTTCCAACCGCAGTGTGCATTTAGTGCACGTAAATAACAAACTGTGACAGAAAAATGTGTTTCCCAACATAATATTTTTGTTTTAACCCGCCGCGGTGGTTCATTGGCTAACGCGTTGTGCAGCTGAGCCCAAGGACGCGGGTTCGATTCCTGGCCGCGGCGGCCGCTTTTCTGATGGAAGCGAAAAGCGAATACGCCTGTGTGTTCGACATTTCGGCGAACGTTAAAGATCCCCACTTGGCCAGGATTAATCCGGAGCCCTCCACTACGGCGCGCCTCATCGCCTGTGGAGTGCCAGCGCGTTAAACCTCCCAATCAATCAATCAATCAATCAATCAATCAATCAATCAATCAATCAATCAATCAATCAATCAATCAATCAATCAATCAATCAATCAATCAATCAATCAATCAATCAATCAATCAATCAATCAATCAATCAATCAATCAATCAATCAATTTGTTCCTAGTCGGCATCTTCGATCACAGTAATATGCTCAAATATGAAACTGCAGACCGCACGATTGGGTGGGAGTGGACGAAAAGCGAAGGAGTAGCGAGTGCTTCGACAAAGAACAGACGTATTATTAACGTTTACCTACGCATCAAACCCCCTGGCGAACACGTGGTCAATCACACAACAAGGTTTCCGGAAAGCACTGCACGCCTAGCTTAAATTCAATGTTTTTATGGGCTCGGAGCAACCTCGCCCCTTGCACGACTACTGCGGTGGGGTTAGTACGCAAGTCTCCGCAGTTAAATACCGGAAGCAGCTGATGGCCAACTCCAATGGATCGCGGTTGAAAGCCTCCTTAACAGCTCCTTTATCTCAAAATTTTCAAATGAACTTCTATACATAGAAGAAAATACTTTATCTTTTTTTTCGGGTTTGTCATGTGTGGTTGTCAACTTCGTAACTGTGTATATGAGCAAATAAACATCAGGGAAATTTGGTACTTGCCCGACCTCAATAAGAAACTGGCATACGCCAGCGACGGCCAATGTTACGATGGCGATTGTTTCGTAGTCCATATCGGTGCGAGACTCCGTCCCAGCCCTGGTTTTTGTGTTTCATGTCTTCAGTTTGCGTGAAAAAGTCAACCTCGAACCACACAAGCGTCTCGTCGTCACGTCAAGCAAACACAGTCCCTTGTGTTCCACACTGCTATGTCATAAAGCTCGAACAATCTGGTAACGCTTTTTTTAAATGCAATTGTTGACACAAAATTTCGAAATTCAAGCCATAATCGATCAACGTTACAGCTTCAGCTCGTAGGCAGCTCAATCTACCTTGGCCAGTTTAAAATATGCCGGGTTTTTCAATTTTGCTTGAACATAGCTTCGAATACGTTAGGGAAATAAATGCCAGGAGTCATACAGTTTCATAATCAGGCATAAACCGAATGAAAATTTTCAACCAAATTCGCATTGCAACAGGCTGAATAGCCATTGTCCCAGTCGCTGTATGGCCCCTGAACGACAGCTGAAGCGGCGGCGTTATCATACCCTTCTTAAACCACGATTACTAATTTCTGACAGCATTTCATAAGATGAAAACTTTAGAGATTGCAGAGAAATCTTTCCGGCCGCTTGTAGTAGTATTAGTTTTCATATACGTGCGATAGGACGCAAGTAAAGTCGCTTTCGTGGGCGATGACCGCCTCTACTCCGAAGGCGCCTCGAAGCGGGAGCCGGGGCAGCCATCACCGATGATTGGCGCCCCCGACTAAAGATACCGCAGCAAGTGACAACTCCGCTCTCATGCATCCGCCCGTTGTCCGCGCGCCATTCGCCAGACCAGACCTACTTCATCAAGCGGCCGTTGTACGTGACTCCTTTGTGGTCGTAAAATAAATACACGCAAGGCACGCAAAAATAACGCCCATCCATTATTCTGAAGTACGATGCACTTACACACAGTAGTTTGGATCCGCGAAACAGATTTCTCTTTAGCGTTTTATTTTCGGGACTGACAACAATAGAAATACTGTAAGTTTGTACTATCCGCGAGAGGCCAGGTCAGAACTTACAAAAGTAAGTTATGCGAACGCAACTGCCGCATTCCCTGCTTTCAAGTATGCTCCAGGTTGAAAAGCAGAAACCAAAGACGAAGAGCGCCACTTTGCGAAGGCTAGACGAACCCTATAAACTGTTTCTTATATGTCCACGAGGCGGCGCTCTCCAGCGGAATACTCGCCGAGGCTGGGGCTCACGGTAAAGCTAGCGCGTGGAAAGGGGTGGCATGCAGTTTTTCTAACAAAGCAACGCAACTAATTACATAGAAAACAACGCAAAGTCATGTTGCAGGTTAACCTAAATTTGCTTTGCTGACAGGACTGGTTCCGAAACCGCTAGAAAATCACTTGAAAATGCAAACGCCGAGGCTAAAATTGACGGCTATAAATGTTTGTGGCGGGTTTTCAATAAATTCAGTTGAGAGTCAGCGCATGTCCTGTGGTTATTCTACTGTCTGTCCCGTCTATCGCCCTGTGATTAAGTATAAAATTGAAGATTTAGAGATGCAAGTAGAAACATGTGGCTGCATGTTAGTGTTTAGGGTATTTTTATTGCATCTATTTTATTTAATACCTACTGCAGAACGCGGTTAGGTCTAAGCAGAGGGCACAAAAAGATAGAATACGATAATGCGATAATGTCTATCAGAGGTCGTAGGGTGCTTCAGTGCAGAAGAGAGTTTATGATTTCCTTACATGATTTTCTGATTTCCTTACATGAAGGTAGTACATATTCTCCGTCAGAGTTGATAGATGCTTTGTGTCTTCAACACAAGTGTACGGAAGGCTGAGACGTAAAAAAATTTGTTTTGGCAAGAATAGGCTACAAAGAGTCAGACGACGGAGTCGTGTATACAGGTTTCATGACTACACGTGTTGTGTTACGGAAAAGCCCTAGCAACTGGTATCTTTACATGTGTTTCTTTCCCTTTGACAGCACGGCGCGTGGTTTTGCAGATGTTGTACAGCCTGGGATCACCAAGAAAGTTGCCGGCTCGGGCTTGTGTTGAGTGTTCCGCGAAGCACACCCCCTTTATGTTTACCAGATGTCAAGTTTGCGAGGACCCAGTAACACAAGCAACGCATTACATCCTCAAAAATACTGCGTAACCAAATGCGCAAGTCGGTCTTTCAAGTCAGACGCTAAGGATGACTCCGTAGGAGAAAAACGGGGACTGGTGTTCTGTACGCGGTGACATTCTTCAGCCTTCGAAGGAGCGTGTAAGGTGGCATTGGTATTTTCGAAAGCAGGTTGGAAGAGGCCGACATTTTGGAGGAGCGGAGAAATGACTCTAGTGGAAGAGGGTCACGATTTTTTGGTTGTGAATTAATTGAGACTGCATAAAGGTGGCATGTTTGAAAGGGAGTGCATCCACGCACTACAACTCGCGCTGCAGAGCTGTCAATTATGCTAACACGCAGCGCAGAAGGATGTCAGGTTCTAATCCCCACAAAATAGTGGGGTATCGTCACATATTCCGGCCAACCGCCGAACCATTCAAAGAGAAAGGCGGCATCACAATGTTATGAGGGCGTCAAATAAAGAGCCCCACCGCTCAGCCTTGTACGAACTGTTTATACACCATCTTTGCCAAGTGAGCTGTATGCTGTTTGCCACATGGTTTAATTCCCGAAATACTGGTGTCAGTGTGGTGTTCACAGCGTCTGCGAACACTTCCACTTTTCTTGAATTCGCTCTTTAAAATGTGTTTTTTATTCTTTAATTTGTTGCATAACGAACAAAGACTACTCAATGACCATGGCTACCGTCGTCTCTATATTTTCTCATTACGACTTTGGGCCACCCCTAGCACTCCTACACTTCAAAAACAATTTCGAAGTCTTAATGGTGAGCCTGATACGGACCTTTTGTTCATGGTGCTCTCCTAGGCAACCTCTTAGACCAATATATACGATTCGATTGAACTATTTGATTGAAAAATCTCATAGATAAAATGAATAACTAGCAGGGCTGAGCAGGGTTGCCAGGTCTGGCCAGCTGTCCCCAAACTGGGAACTTTTCGTGAATCTCGGGGACCAAAATTTCAGTGTGGCGACTTGGCTATGTTCTGGCTCCTTTCAGCATCGGTAATTTTATATATTTACAGGTCCTTCCGATGCCCCACGTGCCAGCAAAGGAGCGTTATACGACCTTTCACTGCATTTCAGCTGTTGAGACAAGCTGAACAAACAGAAAATAACAGAACATAGTTTCAGGCAGGTAACTGTTATCTGGAAAAGTTTAGAATAGGTCTCAACAATTCCCTGGCTAAAACACACCACCGTGCCGGGCTACTTAACAGGGCAAATTAAATTTTCCTTTGCTGGTTTTAATATTATGCAGCTGATGTTGTATAAATAGCGTCAAAACCTTCAAGCAGCGCCATCACTTTAAAGTGTAATGCCTCAGTACTTTGCGGCCGGTTAAGATGTCATGCAGTATAGTGGAAAGTATCTATCACGTTGTATATTACACAGGAAAATGTAAAGAGGCAGTGAAAGTGGTAAATATGTTCTACAGCAAACGCCCATTCCAAGTCATTCTTATTCCCTTAATTCTCCAACTAAACCTGCATATTTGAACTTTTTTTATAGGCAGTGGTCAAACGCTGTCGATTTCCCGCACCACAGCAAACGAATAATAATTTAATACGGTTTTCTAGGTGTCGGAGTTTCTGCATTTGTTTTGGGAAGGTAATCAAAACGTACCTACTAGCATCTCCTTTGTCAACATGGTGCCTTTTCTGCCTCATTCTAGAACATTATCTTTAAGGCACGGAGCCGGAATATATTCTTACTTCGTAATTTTAGGTTGCGACTTTTTTCGCTACTCTTGGCATTTTACTGGCGCCTTTTCCTCCTGCTGAGATGGTAACCCTGGTACTGAGCATACCGGCAGTAATTCTATGATGCTTCCGCCAAAGTCTGCAGGAGCTTTTACACGATAAAAAACATCGCCCAAAATGTACTCCCTTATACAATCTAATGTACCGACTGACCCATATTCGGTTGGGTAGCGCGAGAGTCCTACTCCACAAACTATAAATGGCACTATTGTATACTTCCCATCTCGAAGCATTTTTGCTGTAGGAATGAGAAAGTCTTTATTTTGCAAAATTATGGTTAAATGTACCTAAATAAATGAATAACATATGTGTTGTGGTGATGAAGAGTTATCGCGCCGGGTGTTAATCATCTGGGCCAACGTTGACTATTAAAGGCTATTTCTGCAGTGTTGTGCTGACCACTCCTGCGTGTCAGGAACATGGCTTCGATAAAAAGGGGTATTTACCAACCTTCACATTTTAAACAAGGTATAGAGAGAACGTCGACAAGTTTTATATATTTAAAAGTTTTAAAATTGTCACCTTCAAAAGAACACGGCAATAACATGACATGCTCTTTACCTCATTAAGCGCCGGGCCTCTACGATGTGACTACGATTCGACGTATGTCCCGCTTTCGCCACATAGCGTACGGAAAGAGATGTCGCGTCGGCGAAGAATCACGAGCGGTAGCTCGAGCGCAGGTGTAAAAGGCTCTGTATATCACTATCTAAGGTACGTACTTTGACAACAAATGTCGAATTGGCGGCAAAGAATTCAAATATTACGTGGTTTCTTTTGTTTTTAGTAATTTATTGGGTGCCGGTAAAGTTGCAAACTTTACAGAATTGACGCGTGTCAATGCATGGCGGTCTAGGAATGCAGTGTGGTTACTGGAAATCGGCATAACTGTACAAACTTTGTAAAAAAATCACGGCTAAATCTCATCGGTACTCGCCATAAAAACCACTGTACCACCGACACATCGCGGCCATTGGTTTCCCCGCTATTTTTACTTTTCATTGCGGAACCCCACAAGTGCAGCCCTCCTGCGATTGAGATTCGCACGACCTTGAGAATAACGTTATAAAACCATTTAGCTTTCCACTGACGACCTTTCGATGACCAGCTTCATGGTGGCGCTGCCCAGAGCCCACCAACACGATCAACAAAGGACGCTTGACAACAGCGCCTCACTACTCCTAACAGTTCTCTGCCGTGCCCGTGGCACTGAGCAACAATTTGGGGACCGGTGTGGCGCTAGCTAAACACTCCAAGAAAAAATTGGGTCAGAAAAGAGTCCCGGCAAGCACGACTCCCTTTTACGTTTGGTCGCTCTTGTAGAGTCCCGCAGGAGATTCGCGGCTTCTGCGACTTTTTTCCACTTCCGTTCGTGGCACAACATCGTGGTGAGAAGTACTGGTACGACGAATGCAGGCGTCGTGGAATTTGTTTTACCTGATGGCTGGCTACGTCGGTGGGGCGTTCGTTGTGTTGTGGCCGTTTAGGCGGTGCTTCGTAACTACGTGGTGTCGCTGGTCGGTGCCCCGCAAATTTTAGTGTTCTTGCCATGGTCTACATGGGAACAGCGTAGGCGATGATGGAAGCAATGCGGACAGAGCTGCAGCAGCACAGCAAGTGCATCTGATAGAGGAAAGTGTGTATTCGCCGTGGCGAGTAATTTTCCCTCGTGAAGAAATTCCCTGAGCAATCTCCGGAAAGAACGCTCAGGTGTGTAGGATATGCTGGCTCAAATACTATGCGGGCAGTTGCGTCAGTAACGTGTAACTGCGTTTGTGCCAGTGTAGCGGGTTTTTGATGGCCTGAGTACGCGAACGGGGCAGCATCCGTTCGCGCGAGACGCCGTCGAGGGCTAACCGGCGTTAAAACGGCGACATTGAACGTGCTGGCCGCTGCACTACCATGGCGCAGTGAAAGTGTGCTTTAGTTTTTCTAGCGCTGCTAATTGTCCCCGTTAAAGAAAGGCTGTATTAGCTTTCATGATTTTGTCTCAGGCTGACACAGGGACGGAATGTCAACATTGAAAGAAGCGGGTAGATGTTAGACAGCGGCTAATTTCGGCGCCCAAGAAGCAGCCTTTTCGTACAAACGAGGGACGCGTATATGTTGTAGAATATAATTTTGCGCGTAACAATGCTTTTGATAGTGTCCGTGCAACTACCAGTATTGCGTAGACAGATTACTTGTCGCCTGTGCACGCACTACGCTGTTTCCAAGGCGGGCGGAGGGGGGGTGGGTAGAGTGAGAGTGAGGGGAGTATGCAGACAGTTTCATCAGGCCCTGATATAGCAGAAGGCGACCACGTCTGACGGACGAAGTGTTTTTACAAGCATGTATGCTTTGCGAGACTTTTGCCTCGCGTGTCGTTGTGCTTGTGGAAAGTAAGTAAACTTGAAACTCAAAATCGTTCCATAGGGCCCTTTACTCGCACGCAAGTGCAGTAATGTGATCCCCATTCAGGCTTGAAGATGGGTGATAACCAGCGGGTCTTCATTGCAGTCGATGGACACGGCAGCATCCCCACAGCTACTATGAAGGCGGTAGTGTTACCACTTGTCGTGGATTCTTTATGCTCTACGTGTGTCACCGACCCGGTAGCCCTCCCTCTCGCTGTAGTGTATGTAAAGGTAAATGATTATGGAATAAGTTTCCTTCGATAACGGTTGGAAATGTATCAACTGTTTCAACGCAGTGGCCATGCACCAAAGAAACCGCCCTGTACGTCGAGGAAGCTGGTGTAGTTCTGTGGCTAATCGTTACCACGAGGCACAGAAAAATGTGGTTTTTATTTTTCAGCTTTTTCGCATTCTTTAGATTGCTTATAGTACGCCTAATAAAAGTCCCGCAGTTTACGTTTGCACAGTATACTTGAAAACTACAGTATCATGCTGAAGATCTCAATAACTCCCGGTATTTTCTATTCGTTTCTCTGAACCCTTTTCTGCGTTACCGATTTCAACGCACTCCTACAGTGCAAAAGAATATATGTGTGCCAGATTTTAATTGAGAAGCTTGTACTGTATTTTCAGTTGCCTGAACTGTCGTCTCTAGCACGGGAAGATTGTGCAGTCTATCCCCAAAGGTTCTCAGCAAAGTTTTTTTATCAATGTACAAAGGTAACAAATACTTGTTATTTAATATCAGTATTTAGCAGACGAGCATACCGCCTCTCTTCAGCAAGTGCAGTGCTCTACTTTTTGGTGTTACTTTCATAAATACAGGTAACGCAGTGCATCGAATGTGAATTTAATCCGTCGTTCTCATTTTTATGGCACATAGGTAAGTTCACCCGACTTGAAAGGAAAAGCAAAGCGCAGACTATTGACGTCGTACCTGAGTTGCCGAGCCTCCATAAAACACTTAAACTTTGCAACTTGGGTATTTACTGTCTCCATTGATCGTATATTGTGAAACAGGGTGGCGGGTAAACACAAAGGTGTGACAAGCGAGTTCTAGAACTGTAGGCCATGTTCTAGTGCTGTTAGATGGAATGTATTCATTTAGCACAAATGCCGGTTAAATGTCTTTTTTACAATCCTACGGCATCCTAAGTAATTTCATGAAGTCGGCGAGGATTTACACTCGGTAAAATGTAGCATTGCGAGCATATTTCCCAAGCATGACAAGGTCTTGCAGAAAGGTTGATACTCTGAAACGGGAAAATTAATTTTTAATTCACAACGTGTCTGCTAAAAGCACCTAATGTTCCCTCATCGTTCTCTCAAAATGAGCGTGAGAGTTGCCCCAAAAGAACCTAGAGGTATTTACGTTGCAAGTACGGCAGAAGACTGCCACCTTTCGACGGCGTTCGCACGAATGTTAGAAGATACGCATACAATTTCTTCCTGTGCCTTTCGGTGTACTTAACAGCAATTTTCTGCCTTCACGCGTTCTACAAACACGATAAAGGGGCAAGTAGTCTGCAGTAAAATGTCGTGTTTGGTAGGAGCATTCTTTGTAAACAGGAAAATGTTACAAAACTTATGCCTCAATGCTGATACGTGATATGTTTAGTTTCATTTTTTAGATAAATACAGCCCTGCAATTCGGAGCACAGATTTAAAACAAAGATCCGCCCCGTATGGCCGTATGTCCAATGGCTGATAAATGAAGCGAGACTCTGTCCCCGCGACACTATTCGAGCTATGTGTTAGGCTTCTTTTTTGTCGCTTATCCTGGCTTGTTCCTTGCATTTTGTTTTAAAACCGCGATTAGTGTTCCACGTGTGCCCATTGTGAGGTATCCCATTTAATGGCGTGACATGCACGACTGCGAATGTTGTTTTGAATTCTTGTAATGTTTGTGCTAGAAATGACTTGGGAACTACTTGTAATCGTCGTCTGAGAAGTGTGTGAGCTCGTTTGATAACGTACCTTCTGAAAAACATCTTTTTCTTGCTCATGGGCGCAGTTTTCGTACAAATCGTAGCTATGAATGCAACGCCAGATCGTGGAGCTGTAGAGAACTTTCAAAGCATCCACTTGTGGTTGTAACTGCAGCGTAGAACATGACAAAACAAGAGATCCTGAAATATCAACAACGGCAATATTTTAAAATGGAGAGTACTTTTCTTGGGTTGTATTTTTGGTTTTAAGATTTGGTCTCAAACACAGAAATATTGATTTTTAAAATTAAAATAACAGCACGTTATTTCTGTAAAGTAGGGCATAAAGTTAGTATAGAACTTGTCCGTAAAGGAGATGTTTTCTGCAGACTTTTTTATTTCAATCTGAAATGCTCATATTTGCTCAATTTAGAAAAATATTCAGAAGCCTAATATAGGGGAACATTTTCTTTGAAAAGATGTTGACGGCATCGTGTGAGCAATGAACTTTCTGACAGTCAATAACTCTTACAAAATGAGAAAGCAGCAGTAGGGTGGCTAGAATGCTAGCCACCCTAGCAACAGTGTTCAACTGTGATTGTATATGTCGGTATTGTGTCTGCCGCCATGTTTACAGCTGCTGCTGATATAGGCGGGGCAATTCGTAGGCGTATACCGAAACACGATTTTTTTGTTTGCCCAATAAAAAAATGGATGTGCTTTCAATAGGCTTTAATTACGTGAGTCTTCCAACGGCTAGCTTCCGATTGGCCTGTTTTGTGCTATCATTTTGAAAGTCATCCATTTGCCTTTCTGTTCTTTCCTCTATCGGTTAGTCTACACTTGGGCATTTTATCCTCATAATCACACTATTTGCCGCAGCTGACTTTGCAGTCAACAAACTCCTAGTAGAAGCGATACGGGGTTCAAATATCTCGGGTAGTACAGGTTACATGTCTCGCACATACGTCGAATAATTTAACGCTCGAAACAACTTTACAACGTTCACCAAGGGTTGGCTAAATTGTATAGCTTTGGTGTTCATATGTTTTGCGTCTATTTCAGCATCTTGCTGACCTTGAGTGAAATCTCACAAAGCGCAAATGTTACATAAAGCATTTTTCATATAACTTGGTTACTCTGTTTACACGCGCTTCCCTGACAATTGTACAGCCGTTACAGCACTGCAATTTATCTTTTGATCTGCCGCCCGTGCTGCGTTTGCGTATTTCAGCCACTTTTCGTTCCATACATGAAGACTCTTCGAAACAACGCGTCGAGGAACGCTGCCGCAATAACGAAAAAAATGGCCCCAAATCTACGGGGGCAACTTTAGTGGACAAGGAATGCAAACATGTCGATTATATAAATCACGCAGGACTACGCGCGCGAAACGAATTGCTATTTCGAAACGATATGCAGCTAAGGTAATTCCTTTCGGGGAACCAGGAAGCGCTGAATGCTCTTTACTTGCAGTCGGCCTTTGGTGCGTCCGTTGCTTAGGGACTTTGTAGTGTTGCTGGTACGGCTTAGGAGCGGCTGGTTGATGTTATTTGCACAAAATATGTAACATATTTAGGCGCGACCAAAGTTCCCGTAGGCAGTGTGGCAGCAGTGTGCGCGGCTACGAGCATCGCACTCAATCAGTCGTTTCTTCGTACGCAGGTCACAGATACCAGCCCACCGTTTGCTTAGATCTGCTGCAACGACGCACGCCTGCCGTGGTCAAGTGCTGCGCATGACCGATTGACGGCTTCGCCGGCACAACTGGTCAACTGCGCCTGTCTTCACCCGGACAAGAGGGCTATAAAGTCAAGGGCCGCGGCGCATCGTCGTTCAGTGTGGCAGCAGTGTGAGCGGCTACGAGCATCGCACTCAATCAGTCGTTTCTTCGTACGCAGGTGTGTACACGGATTGCTTTGCTTCTGAAATTGTGCGAGTTTTTGCCGCCCTCACTGCTGCCCTTACGTTGACTGTGCAACTTTTGAAATGGTGACTAACGCCGAGCTATGCAAGGAAGTCGGTGATCTCCGAACCGAAATTGCCGGAATGCGCGAGAGCCTCAAAATGTTCAATGATATATTTGAAAAAGTTAAGGCGGAAAATGAAGGTCTGATAAAGGAAAACAAGCTTCTGAAAGCCGAAAACAAAGTACTGGCTAAGCGCATGGGCGATCTTGAACAGTACTCGCGCCTCAACAATGTAGAGATACGAGGAGTGCCCTTTTCTGAAGGCGAAAATTGCCTTCAAGTTGTCCAAGAGATTGGCAACAAGGTTTTAATGCCCTGTAACGGCTACGGACATTGATGTTGTGCATCGTGTTCCTGCGAAGAACGGTACGCAGCACATCATAGCGCGGTTTGTTTCGAGGACCAAAAAAATAGAGTTCGCCAGTAAAGCTAGGAAGGCCTGACTAACAACTACTGACATCGGAATTCAATCTAAGACAGATAAACCTATCTTCGTCAATGATCATCTCACGCCAGAAAAAAAAGCGTCTCTTCGCACAGGCGCTATCACTGAAGAAAGAACACAGTTGGAAGCACCTTTGGACAGACAATGGTGCTATCAAGGCTAGGAAAACTGATGACAGCCGCGTATGTCGCATCTCTGGCGTGGAAGACCTCAGATTCATATCTTAGGCTTGTGCATGCACTCTTGATGACCATTTGTTCTTTTCCCTATGGCCTCGTGTGTATTCACATGCCAGGAGGCCAAAGTACTACTCCGTGAGCAACCACCCGCATTATCACTCATACACTTCAATATGCGAAGCCTTCGCAAACACTATGATGACTTGCTAGCATTCCTTTCTATAGTTGACCACACATTTTCAATCGTATGTCTCTCTGAAACATGGTTGTCTATCGGTGACGGTAATTTGTATGCGCTACCAGGATACGCTTCGGAATACTGTAACCGGGACAACCATCGTGCAGGAGGGTCTGCTATACTAATTACGTCGTCACTTTCATAAAGGCGTCGCAATGACATCTCATTTAATAACATCAATTGCGAATCTGTCTGGCTGGAATTCGAGCCCGCCGTCCTTCCAATGAATAATCGCAGTACAATAATCGCGTCCATCTATCGGTCACCCTCTTCTTCATATTCAGATTTCTGCATCCAGTTGACAACCATTCTAGATAGATTAACAAATGAACACAAAAATATTATAATCTGTGGAGATATAAATATAAACATTATTGACACAAATAGTACAACCTGTGCTGAATATGTGAATTGTTACCTTGGCTATGGAATGACTTCTCTCATCAATTATCCTACCAGATGCGATGCAAGTGGCTCATCATCGTTAATCGATCATATCCTGTGTAATATCGACTGCATTTTGAATTCTGGTGTTATTGACTACTTATTCACTGATCATTACCCAGTTTTCTTGTGCCTAGGAGCACATACTCCCGTTCAAACGAGTGCCCATACGAAGTCCGTATTTAATTCCACAAAATTTGTAGAACTGATACGTGGTACTGACTAGGGTTCTGTAGCGGTAGAGCAATGCGCAGAAAAAGCGTTTCGTGATTTTTCCGTGAAAATAAGCGCGTGCATCACTGAATGTACATCTGTAACCCATATCACGAAGTGGTATCGCTCCCCTAGGAATCCATGGATTACTCCGGGATTGCTACGTTCCATATCTAAGAAGGAAAATCTCAGAAAAAAATAAAAGCCCAATCTTCTAATATTTCCCTGAAAAATCGGTTCAAGAAGTATTCTAACGTGCTATCAATGTTGTTGAAGTGGGCCAAACGTGAATACTATGAAAAAGAAATTCAAAAGAATGGCAATGATACCCGGAAGAACTGTCAATTAATCAACAGATTTTTAAACAACTGTACCCCGCCACATTTATCAGAAATATTAGTTCATGGCTGTTCTATTTCCGATCCCAGTGACATTGCAGAAGCTTTCAGTGAACACTTTGCCAACTGTGATAGCTCCCAGATTAATCCTTCTTTACCCGTTCTGTCACGTTGTCCTCATTCTTTTTATTTACGTCCTACTTCGACGGCAGAAGTTTACAATGTTATTTCATCTCTTAAAACGACCGGACCCGGCCTAGACTATATTCACCCATCTAAGATAAAACTGGTGTGTCTTGAATTATCGCCTATTTTAGCCGAAATCATTAACAAGTTGTTTAAAGCTGGCAAATTTCCAGATTGTTTTAAAGTTGGTAAAATAACTCCAGTTTTCGAAAAAGGAGACCGGTTATGTATCAATAACTACCGTCCGATCTGTATTCTTCCGTTCTTTAGTAAAGTAATTGAAAACCTTTTTTACACCCGATTAATGTCTTACCTCCTGAAATTTAACCTACTCTCTTCACACCAATTTAGTTTCAAATCCTCTTCAAATCCTTCTTCAGAACCTCTTCAAATCCTTCAAAATCAGGCTCTCCGAATCATTACATTTGCTCCTTATCAGTCTCATTCCATGCCTCTTTACATTAACCTAGGCGTGCTTCCGGTAAACGACTTATTTATTTTAAATCTGGCTTCATTTATGTATCGCCTTGTCCACAATCACATATCCATTGATGGATTGCCCCGGGAGCATCTCATTAACACAAACAACACCCGATTCTCTGCCCGAAACAATTTCTTGACGCCAAAAGTGCGTACGAACTACGGCAAACAGACCGCAAAATTTGCTGGTACCTGGAACAATATACCTGAAGAAATTAAGTCAAGTTATGCATTACATTCTTTTCGTAAATTATTTAAATTATATCTTCTTAGAGAACTACATATCTAGTAAACTATAAGTGTTTTTGATTTGTATAATTGATTTTCCAGAATATTTGTGTGCTAATTATCAATGAAGCGTTATTGCATGGTTCCTGTTCGATATATTGTTTTTTGCTTGTCTTAATTATATTTTAGGATGTTCTAAAATTGTTCTATTAAAATTACGTTATGTAACGAGGTCCCCCCGACCGTTCTCAACTTCGGGACCTCCTTTGTCATTGTACGCGCTTATGTTATGCAAAAAAAGTGAAATAAACTTGAACTTGAAACTTGAACTTGGAATGAAGTTGGCTAGTTCAATACATATTTTATATTTTCAGAAAATGCCAACTGATCAAGAGTGACGTTTGCTTTTTATACCGAAGTGTTCACCATTGAAAAGAAGTGATTCACATAAAACGAAAAAATAAACGAAATCCCAACCAGCTATTAAAAGTAAATACAATTTTGTCCAATTGTCTTACCGATCAATGTCATTTCACTTGATACTGTACAGCATTAGCAATAAAGTTTGCTTGAGAGCAAAGCGTATTTCGTAAGCAGCGAGTAGGCGACGTTTGGCAAAGAAGGCGGAATAGGTGAATGCTGTGGCTAGCTTGGCGGCCGGTGGCCCGTTCTCTCATTCCTCAGGCAGTATCCATGCTGAAAACAAAGTTCCTCCTCGTTTCCTTGTACTACAGTCGTCGTATCCCGCTTAGTTGGTGACAATTCTATGTCATTTTTGTGGGTTGACGGACTCAAAAACAAATTTGATGTCCTAAACACAGGGCATAGACTTAAATACAATCATATAGTGTAAAGGGATACACAACTTGCTTGAAAAATATTTGCAACCATTTATAATGCAAAGTCGTGTAAAAAGTATCCCCTTTAACAGGCACGCTTCCCAGTTAACTGGGTTAACTTCCACAGTATCGTGGAAGTCAAGAGCAGCCGGAGTCAGTCTTTGGGAATATGAGAGACAGAAGCGCAGCAAAGTTTGTTCAGGTGGTAATCGTTGCCATGGGGTAAGAGGAATCCCCGCAACGTCGCTTGAGAGAAAAATGCTGGAGAAAAAAAGGAGGAAGAGTGATCGAGGCAGGTGCGGCGTGAAGAAACCGGGTTCAGGAACAGACAGGCCAGGGGTGACGCCACCCCAAGGCACCGACGTCACCCCACAAGCCTGGGCGTTATCGCGCCGACGACGCATAGGCTCCAGTCTCCCGACGCACCGCCAACCCACGTCTTGGCGACTCCAGCGGCGACGGGCGCGTGTATTCGGGAAGCGCCTTCGAACCCTCGTGCTCCACTACGACGGCCCCCACAAGAACGACGTTCCTGGATCGAGTCGCACAACACCGAGACGACAAAAGCAGTGCCTCTTCGACCTCTCCACGGCCACTGTGGGATTTAACTTCAACGTCTGTCTTTGGGTAGGCCTCTTCATGGACTCTGTGTGGGTGCCTTGTAGGTTATAGTAGGAGACTTCAATTCGCCGGAGGACGTAATTATACTCTTTTCGATAGCTCTTCTTTTCCTTGGATGTGGTTGTGTTTGCTATGCTTTGTTTATTTAGGAATGTGCTTTGATTGTGATATCCATTGAGAAGGTTGCCTTGCTTTCCCGTTTTCTTATTCTTTCCCAGTGATGACGCGTGGCAATCATCTCGTTGACTTCAAAACGCTGGCACGACCCTACACCGATTATTTTGGTTCGGAAGTATGCGTAATTGTGTTGACTGACGAGAAAAAAGTGGCCAAAATAATGCTGCTTCTGTTATTTCGGGAGTGTGCGTTAAACCAGTGCTTTCGTTACTTATATTCCACGAACGTGAAAGGAAAACTTTCTATCTTTTCTCTGTTGTTTGGTTATCTCCGCTCTTGTCGCTAGAAAGAGACTCGCCGGCATGCTCTCCATACATCCAGCTCTTAAAGCGGGCTTCTTGCTGTGAGTGTGGGGAGCAGGCAATTTTTAGCGCCCTTAGGCCATTGCTCCAGCTTGCGATAAGACATCACTTGGGAATTTTCCCGTCCAGCGTAGAAAAAGTAAATGTGCTGCGTCCCTCAAACTGTCACAAACCACAATGTTTACCTTACAGCATAGCTGTTACCATTTTGTTGGCCGGAAAATGTCTTCTCGTTATAACAAGAGAACTCTGGAAAGGCCCCGCAGTTCCCGCCCTAAACGCCAAGCACATCGGCCAGGCGAAGTGGGCCCAAGCACTTGCCGCAAGGAAGCCCAGCGCAATGTCCATTTGCAATCCCGCATATAACAAAAAGCGAAAAATTTGTTAATAAGTGCATTTGAACAGTGGGAGCCCAGCCCCCCTTGATTGGTTTATGATGTAGCAAAAGGTTGCAGCTGCTCCCAAAAGACGTGTTGACGTCGTTCCGGCCAAGAGCAGGCCTCAGGTTTGGTCACTAGAGAGGTCAGGCGAAAGCTACACCTCGCAGATAACGAGCAGAATTTTACGCCCTCCCCCATAAGACTGTTTTGTGGATTACAACACGTTCGCTCGGCAACAGCAATGAACTGCGAGCACTTTTTTGAAGTAGCCTGTTTAATGATACGGATCACTCCCAATTCAACTGTCAGAGATCCCCAAGCAGTAAGCTTTGGTACTCTCCACCAGGTGACCTACCCTTTACGTTTGATATCTCATTACGGGTCTATTTTTGGTGAGTATCTTGAACTTAGCTGGACGGATCACCGTGTGAGGTACTTTGGCCATAGAACCACAGAGTACGACTAGTTAGAGAAAGAAAGCACCAGTTGTTATTCTCTCGTGACACACATTCCTAATGCCTGCTTTGACTGAAGCAAGTTCACAAAATTGTAAACGAAGTTTGCTCAATACTCTATTTACTCCAAGTTTCCTACTCTACTCAATTTGCACGCCGACGTAGACTTTCTGAATTACATGAAGGATCTATGCCTCATCAGCACCAACAGCCCTTTAGGTGTAGTGAAGGACGAATGCCCCTCCCATAGACATCCAATGGCTCCTGTCCCGCAGCACTCGAGTGCGTTGTTTGCCCCCGAAATTTCTTATTTCGTCCTTCAATTGCGTTTTTGGCCTTCTTCTTCCCAGACAAACCTCGCGGTGTCCACCCTGTCATCTGGCAGTCCACCGAATGTTTCGGCTATCTAAGTGGCCAGCCTACGCTTCTTGCTTTTTCTTATTTGAACTACATTATATTCTGCTCCAGTTTCTTCTGTGATCAAGGAAGCTCGTTTCCAATTTCTAAGTGTTACTCTGATAAAAATTCGTTACATGGCTCGCACAGCCGATCAAAAATTATTTTCAACTCTTTAGTATAGTGCTAAGTTTTCCCTCTATATGTCATTACCAGAAGGGCACATTGGTTGTATATTATTGTCTTCATGTATAGAGGTAGCTGGTTTTCGTCATCTAGGAGTGTTGGCCAAATGCACCTCAGTCCATTCAGATTCTACCCCCGAATTTCTTTGTCGTGTTTGGAATCAGCGCAGATAACCTGGCGAGATCTATATATTCTACTACTTTTTCCAGTGTTTCTTTACCTGTGCTCAGCATTCTGCTTCCGGCATTCTTATTCACCATTACTTTAGATTTATATATATTTATTTCTTGTCCCACGACCTGACTTTCTATTATTAGTTCCTCGATATTTTTTGGGAGCGTTCTCCAAACTCGCTCTTCAAGACTAGATCTTCTGCAAACTTCCATTGACTCAATTAGTATTGCATCTAGAAGTAAGATATTGCTTTCCCAGTAAAACATCCTGAGTATCCCCTCCAGACAAGCAGTGAACAGTTTTGGGTAGATGGTATCACCGTGCTTACTCCTTTATATACCTGAAATTCTCGCTTGGGTTGTGACAGATTATTCTGGCGGCACATACTGTATTATGTCGTCTAGGAGTCTTATGTAAGTCTTCTCTTTTCCCACGGGCGTTTATTACCTCTAGCACATGCGTGGTGCTCACGGAATCAAACGCTGTTTCGTAGCTTATAAACGCAATCAAATGAAATTTATTGACCTCTGCAGATATTTTATGCAAAGTTAGAGTTGAAGTAAACCTTAGTATCAAAAAAGAAAGAATGAGCCAAGTGAAAAGTTAGAAACGTGACATTGAGTCAGTCATACCCAGGACGCGTGACTTTGAAAACCCTTCGCAAAAAATTCGCCCTTTTTACCGTGGAGTGTGAGGATAGTGTAAGGATGGCAACATAACTGCAATCATAAAACTATGAGCAGCCCTGGGTGTAAGAAGAACTTGTAAGAAGAACTAGCAAATGTATTCTAAGAACGAAAGGAATATTTGTTAAACATTAGAGCGTAAAACTGTCGAGTATGGCACATCCGATTGTGTTAGCTAAGCTGTGGAAATTATTAAACGGGAACAAGATGAATCACATACTGGTGTACAATATTTCAGCAATCAAAAAAACACTAGAAATAGGAGGAAGCCTCAGAGCAACTAAGAACTAGCTAGCCACAGGCACACACAAAATGGTCGCAAACAAAAACAGACCGGATAACATTACACTTGGGGAACGGGTATACACAACACGAAGCCTGCTACATTACACCACAGGGAAAAACTAAGAGTACAGTCATAGCAGATGAAGTACCACTAATACCCAAAGGAGCAGTTGAAAAGGGTTCTCAAACACATGAAAAGAGGAGAAGTGGCAAAAGAAGACGCCATTAAAATGGATTGTTTAAACACAGAATGGTATATTGTACTGGGAAAGTTTGCTGCACTATATTCTGAATATTTAAGGTCTCTAACGGGGCCCATAGATGGACCAAACATTAACATAATTCTTATTCGCAAGGAGGACACCAGGTACATAATAACTACACACCGATCAGCCTACTCTCTTGTACACAAGCTGTATACCAAAGTAATATATAACCGAAAAAGTACTAGCTTATATTCTTATCATCGTAGAGAACAGGCTGGGACTGGGAAAGGATAGTCGAGAATATCACAGCTACGTCATCAATCAAAACGATAATTTATGGTCGGTCAAGGCTATACCTGAGTGAGCGAATGAACAATGGCTACAAGAGGCCACTAAGAACGATCACTGAGACAAAACGCGTTTGGTTCATTAGAATAAAAACAAGACCGAGTTGATCGCGAACATAAACAAAATGGCTCTGGTCGGTGCTAGTTGGTACATCTTCGGTGGGAATCGTGTTACTCCCTCTTCCTTTTGTGTTCGTTTTATTCAAGCTGATTCCCACCGAACATAAACAAAGGTTGAGCGCTCAGGGAGAAAACACAAAGCACTTGCGAAGTTCTATCACCTTTCAAGTCAATTAGGTAGCCCTCACAGTATATTGTTTGTGCTTTTGGAGGCCGCCGACCAAAACAAACCTTAAGATACACGGCTGGGCAATTGTAGTGGGGTTTTTGATTCTGTTCGATCGCATAAGGTGGTTGTTAAAGCACCGTTGACTAACACATTTAAAAAAAAATTCCTTTCTCATCTAACGTCACTATAACGAACTCCGCCCTACTGTGGCGCAAAAGTGCAACATTTTGCAATAGGTCTTGAGTTGTTGATGCGGAGCTTCAAAGGAGTGTGAAAACTGGCGTAGGCTAAACGTAGGTGGAAATGAAAAGAAAGAGAAAAGGGTTGGCAGTCAAGAAAACCTCGGAAAGCAAAGGGGAGAATGGTTGGCAGTCTTGGTGCCATAGGTGCCATAGGCGAACTGCACTCAAAATTTCCACCGCGCGAAATCACTGTTCCTGCATAGTATGACTAAAGAGACTACGATGTACGAAGTATGACGCCTAAAATGTGCGTAATTACGCCGCAAGCGACCAGCAAAAATCGACGATTTGGAAAACGAAACTGGGCAAAACGCGGCCATTACGGGCAGGCGGAAGTGACGTATCAGGCGTCGGCGCGAGCGGCCAGATGGCCTGGCCTGACGGCGCGAGCTGTGCGCACCGGGCGACGCGGCCGGCTCGGCCTGCCAGGAGGAGAGTGTGAGCGCGCGTGCGTGGGAGTGTGGGAGGCGCGCGGAAAAGCGAGCGCTTGTCCCGCAAGCACGACACTATTCGTGCGCTCCGACAGCAGCACACCGCGTAGGCATGATGTCGCGACGACACTCGAAATTTTACCTCCACTTTCTCCTAACAGCCCGGTTTGTATTTCGCGCGTTCGTTTTTCGCACTGCCTTGTAGTTCCCGTCGCATCTGACAGATAGCGCCACCAGTCCACGGCGCGCGCGCCGCTCGTGGGACCTTGTTCTCGGCGGTTGCACTCGGTCTCTGCAAGAGGTAGCGTCAACATCCCCCTCGCGAGGGGTACGATCAAATGCAGAGCATTTCCGGGGGCGCACGGCGTTAAGTAGTTTGCGTTACGTTAATGTTGTTGCACTTGTGGCAACTGCTGACGAGAGAGCGCTCGTCAGCAGTAATTTGAATCAGTCAACGATATAAGGCGCGTCCGTAGCCTCCCATTCTGTGTCGGCTTTGTGGCGCAGTGGGTAGAACACCATGTACATTGCGTTCCGCCCGCAGGGTCGAGGGGTCGAAACCTGGCGCCGGATAGTATTTTCTTTTATATAGTGTAGGGGGAGGGGTTCGGACAACCATGGCGCGGGCTACGACGGGGCAACGCGGGTGACATCGTGAGTTACTGAAATGCTCTGCGTTTAAAATTGGCACTTGTGTTTTAAAATTTTGTCATTATGACCATGTTTTAAGGAGTCAGCATTTATTTTATTTTTAGCATATTTCAACACTGGCGCCAAAGCACCACAACAACTTCAGCCACCATGAACATCGCGGTTCCATTCGTGGTGTGTAAAGTGAAAGCTGTTCTGCTGCCCAACACGGGGTTGGAACGTAAACAGCTCCAACGGCAAAGAATTAGGTAAACGGAAGTGCTGGGGCTTCCTCCCTGCCACGAGACGCCTTTCCAGAGGGATGCAAACGTGGAACGTTTCTTCTTGCAACTCGTCTTTCTATACGCACTGACCACGGCGCACCAAAACACTGCAAACTGCGACAAGACCAATAAAATTAACAAAATGCTCACAGCAGTTCTTTTTAACCCGGCTATGAAGCGACAAAAGCTGCATGTACATAAATTCAAGCATGTGCTTAGCATGCGCTGTTTTAATCTAAAGCTCGTCTGTTTGAACTATCGACAGCGGCCTATATTGTAGCTACAGAAAGACGTGTTGTAGCTGAAGATCAGGACGAACGTAATATTACATCTATTACGAAATATTATAAATGAAAGTTCCGCAATAATTTTAAAAGACAACCGGAGAGGCTGCTAAATTCAGACGCAAAAGACGGAATATAGTTTGTTAAAAGGATATGCCTATAGGTTATATCACCTAAGGCAGTTTCTCCTAGTAGGGAACGCAGTAAGAAATTACGACAAAATGCGGCTAAACCCACAATAAACTTCCTCTAGGGGGTTCTGAACGATTTAAGAAAACCGAACGACACTGTATTTACATCTATTCGTTAAACGTCTTATCTGCTAAGCTGGAAAAAAACAATGAAACACCCAGTTTCTTCCCCCCAAGACCAGCGTGGGTATGCCATTCGACTGTGTCTTTATGGTGCTGTAAGAATTCCAAGAAGAGCAGACGTTGTATGTTAATCTTAATAAAACCACGGCTGATACTCATGCGTGAGGCATTCCGGGGTAAAATTTTCCTACGGCGTCCGAATTCGTCCGAATTCGGACGCCGTAGTCCGAATTCGGAGTAGTCCGAATCCTTCCAATGTCCTTTCAGGAGACCAATAATGGAATATATACAAGTTTTGCTGTGCACCAAACAAGCTTGGTTTCGAAATTATAAAAAAAATTCAAATTGTTTACAAGTCCACGGTGAAGTACTTAAGCTGTGTAAATGACATTTGGTGCAGTGGTGCAGTTGTGTTCTCAATTTACGTATGTATTTTTCCGAGGATATGAACTTTATATTAAGGCTACCAGCTTTCGGAGATACATGGCTTCCCCGCAATGCGCGTTTGGTTAATAGCAAGTCAGCGATATTCGTCTGTTGGAGCCGAAACAGGGCTTTAATGGGCACCTTGACTAGCCACGGCCCGCTATCCACCTCCGCACGCTCTCCCACTGGGAAGGCGTTACTATAGATACCACAAGGCGGCATTTGGGTCTCTGCTGCACCCTCCATTTCATATTTTTGCTATTTTCGGGGGCGTGGCCTCTTACGTCGGCTGATTCGAAACATGCCCCGATTGAACAGGGATTCTACTTGCGAAGCTGGCAAAAGACAATATCCACGGGTTTCTCACCGCCCTTAAGGCCTGAATATGGTCAAGTTATAATTTTTTTGGCGTAGCATACAAAACTTAAAAGCATCCCCTAAGGATAATTTCACAAAACACCATTTTATTTTAGTAGACTGTTTTGTTTTACCAAACAATAAACGATACTAATACCTAACAGCCCCAATGTATCGTCTGCTAAAGCAGAATTGTAATATGGGTACGTGCATCAGGTGGAGAGTTGACCTACCCCCGCAATGTTTGAATAAGTGCACATCTTTTGCGGCTTTCTTGAACAGAGCTATGTTTATCGCCGAGTAGGCACTTCTGCTTCGCTCCGCAATGAACTTCTAAACCCTCAAAGACCCTGCCGGGCGATTTCTCATGATGAAGTTCGTTTCGCACGCAAAAACGAGCTCGAACTTAACATAAAGCCAATTTTATTATAATCGTTTTGCTTGGAATAGATGTTACGTGGTAAACGTCCTATGCAAAGCAAGGTAAGGAAACCATAATTAGAAATTAAGTATGCAAATTTGTAGTGATTTCATTTGTAGCTATTTATGTAGTGATCCAAGGAACTGTGAAAACAAAAGCACTGGCAATACTTGTGTCGCCCGAAGGGCTGCATTTTGTGGCATTCTTGCGAATGTCAGTGTAAGCAAGTACTCTTTTAATAAAATTATTAAAACTTTCTAAAGAGGGACGGACAGAGAACACTTACAAACGTTTTATCCTTTCTTGCATATGCTGCATAGCTTGCTTTTAGTGACGTTTAACACGTTGTGAAAGTTTAAACACTGCTCAGACTATGCCAGGTAGTCTCATCCACAGATCGTCTCTTAACAAACGTGTATTCTGTTGCAAATATGGGGATTATTCCACAGCTGGTAACTGTTCGAGGTAGCGAAGTTATAAGACTCCCAGCCCGTGGTGTTTTACCCGGGTTGAAGAGCAGTAAAAGAAAGGTGTGTAATTATTACTCAAATGCGCCATCCGTTTTGTTTGCGGGAAGATAACGAAAAAAACTTTCTTGATAGTGATCGTTACAGAAAGTTTCAAAAAAATTGTTTTTACACCAAAATATATTGTTAGCGGACCACGTAGGGACGTCTGGCTTGAGCAGCCGGAGCCAAGCCATTGTGGCAAGCTTGGATGGCTTGGGGTAAGGTTCCCAAGCCACTGCGGAACGCGTTTCTATCACATATGCACCTCGCGTGTTTAAGAGGAGATTTCTATGTCTCACAAAAACCTTATCTCACGTCGGAATCCCATTGCCAAAAAGCGAACTTTTTCTGAAGAACATTTATGATCGTGGGAGAATGAAAAAAAGCACAAACTTGTTTCGCGGCAGGAATCAAAATTAGTCTATTGTGTTATGAAGCCGATGTTTACGCCATTACGTTTCTCTAATACGTCTAAAGCAGTACCGATTTGGAGATGGGTGGATATACTTGGGCATTGAGGAAAAAGTTCAGGAAACAACAGCTAGAATTGCTGACCGCGAAGATTGTTTCGGGAGAAGCAGAATAGCGAAGGGTCAAAGTCAATACCGCGACAATCAACAGAGCAATCATTGCGTGTTGCGAAGCCAAAGCTCAACGAGTCAAAGTCGACGCCACCTGCGACTCCGAGTCCGGTATCAGTCGGCATCAAATGAATGTCTCACGAGAAATCCTAGTGTTCAACCATTTCCTTTGTTCGACGGAGGATGAGTTTACACCTCTAAAGAACCAGCATTGCTGCGTCATTGCTTACATCGACAACTAAAATGCAAACGATTTAGACACAGAAAATTCGTTGTAAAAAATGGTGGAACCATTTGTAAGTCAGAATGAGATACCAAACTAAGGGGCATTGTTACCTAAGGGGCACGAACCCCC
Organism: Haemaphysalis longicornis; assembly: GCF_048455015.1. NCBI lineage: Eukaryota > Metazoa > Arthropoda > Arachnida > Ixodida > Ixodidae > Haemaphysalis > Haemaphysalis longicornis. The sequence goes on from NW_027526233.1 coordinate 13,429,336, forward strand.
GTATTTTACTAGCACTAACTCGGCTACTAGCCCCTACCTTTCAGTATTTCCCTTCTGCATTAGCACACGTGTTATGAATACATTAAAAACGCAATCTGGAATGCCATGACTTGCATTTTTCCTACCTAATAAAATTGAGTCATACGAGTTCGGCATGACACTTCTTTTCATTTTTACGAAGGCAGTACGTTTTCAAATGCAAGCTCGGAACACTTATATGCATCAAAATTCCTCTGGGAGCTTTTTAAAGACAATTGTGTTTCTTGGAGTAGTTAGACTGCAAAATTTTGTCTATCGTTCTCTTCCTTGGAATGTAGGTTTGTCTGTCCTTGTGAAACTTCAATTGACCAATAAATAAATTTTAAAATCAGAAGTTTAGATAGGCAAACCTTTAAAAACACCCAAGGCTGGCAGCTCTTGTCACTAGTCATCATTGAATCATAATGTAAACATTTTTCCACACCTCATACTTTTCGTACTGGCCAACTTTACCTATTGCTTTTCAACAAGTGTTGTCAATACTTGTGGAAGTTGCTGTGCCAAAAGAATAGATTATTCGTTTTTAAGACAACACAAATATATGTCGCGGATACAAAGCAGTGTTACTTTGACTAGAAAAGAAGTGGGTTTGCAAAATGAATGGAGCTGCGCCAAAGTCAAGGGTGTTTATCCTGGGAGGACAGAGACCGGAGAGCGAAAGGGTGAGAGGTGGGCGAGCCAGAGAAGAAGCAAAAAGAGAACGTGGCAGGGCGGCAGAAGACTGCGGTCATTTGTCGGATTTTGCAGCATAGACACCATAAGCGCAGCCTATTTTCGATATTGCAGTGAATTAGGCATTGGTTTGTTTGTTTATGTTATAACACTGCCCGGCTGTGTTATCTGTGTCGCAAGCGAAAGGCGTGTTCCATTCTTTAACTTTATGCCACACGGGGTATCTCATTCTTTATACGGAGAGCATTTCGCGCTAACGTCACTAGCTTCGAAAAATCTTCTTTGATCTACAACGCTCTATATGTAAATCGACGGTTCGAGAAACACTTGCGCCGAAAGATAAAAGCCTACAGAGCAGACGTCGCGGTGTCCGAATCGCCGACGCTCGCCCTCACATGTCACTTTGTTGACTGCTGCTTCGTCACCTGTGTATTCTTTGAGTTGTTAGGGCAGCACAAGTTCACTCCAATAAACGTGTTTTCCTTCAAGACAAGTGCGTCATCTTTGACTTCATGACAATATACAATACGGTGTGTTTAATTTTCCTAACCATCGCTTCCATTTATGAGAGGTATGTCCACTTGAGCTCCCGCATACCTTTTTCCAAACGTGAATACCCGCACTCCCACGTATATATTCCTTAACTTCAAGTTGCACATACACTACTTGCGTGCTACTGCCGTTAAACACGAATAATGAAGGCTACTCCATTTTAAATTTTATCCTGAAGTCTCTCTGTTTTTGCCAGCAATATGTATAGGGGCTTCCATAACGTCTTCATAATTAGTTAAAAAAGAGTATCGTACTGGTATAGGTCCTCTAAAAAGCCGCTCATACGATGCACCTTCACGGATTTTCGTTTAATTTAACCCTAGCTGAACTTCTCCTATTTGTTTCATCCATTTCATGTCAAGCCAAACTGTTGCAGATGACATCAACGCGTGAATCCGGAGGCAGGGTTTCCTCATCACATTCGTGCATTACTGCTTTTCTAATAATCATGCATGCCCTGATCTTCAATAATTTGAGACCTAAAGCTCTACTACGTCTGGCTTGCAGTGTTATTCCTGAAGTCACAATCTCCTCTTGCTGCCGATACAGAAGCTGGTCCGTGCTAGTTTAAGCCGCATGACTCGCGGCCGATCGGCGTCGCTGCTGCGCTCGCTTGGATCGTGTCCGCTGTGGTACAACCCTAAAAGGAGCGGGTTGAACTGCAGCTTCGTCGGCCCTTTGTCACTGAGTCTTGTCATGAATTACACGCCGGTAAAGCCGTTCGTGCGCGCGCCTCTGTTCACGCCACCGGCTGAACAAAACCAGCTAGTAGAGTAACTTTCGTGCAGCCCTTGTCGACGGTTTCCGAAACCAAGCAAGACAGACCTTATGGTCGTGATAACATGGTTTAAACTCGATTATTATGACCCGCATTTAAAAAAAAAAACGTAATTACGTCGTTCATCCAAAGTATATAAAGCAACCTTATATAATTTTCCTAACCGTTGTTACAATCGCCATTCATCTGCAAGAACGTTCCCCGTAATGGTCTATCCTCAGGCTTCGAAGATGTGGTGCAATGTGATAGTAAAAAACAAAAGAGCACTCAAGCCCCTTTATTGTGTAAATCGGACCCCAGTTCCAGATGACCTATTTATTTCAGAGCTGAATCATTTTCTCATTTTATGTTGGGGTAAACAAATCATTGGTAAGTATGCAATCACTAACAAATGTATATCAGCCCAACAAGTCAGGAAACCAAGGGTGATAGAAGCAACGCTTAGGGACACAAAACGAGTGCCTCGGATCGGGAAAGCAACGTGGGAGGAAGACACCAAAGTTGAAGTTGTAACACTTATATACATGCCCTGGTAACGCAATCCTATGAAATGACAACTGATGGACGACAAACGGGATACCAGAGTGTCTGCCAAAAGACGGCTATAAATGAAATGAGACTAATTTCCAATAGAGTGAGGAAATGAGGAAATTGAGTATATAAAATTGACTCGTGCAGTGCGACAAGGGAATGCTTTGAGAACTCTGGAGGAGCCTTTGCCCCGCATTGGTATTAGGAAATGTCCGAAAAAATCTATACCAACCGATAGGCAGGTAAACTGGAAAACAAGATAACTACTTTTGTTTTACGCGGTAAGTACAGAAAATATACTTTCATTCCCTCTTATTTTATAAAATGTATTCCTATAGTAGCGCTGATCCACATGAATAGCATACGGTTGTATCACTTTATCGAATGCTGTAATATTGACACGTTCTTTTTTGTTTCAGGCGGCTTTACCTCCTGCATAGGTATTCGACTCGGCCTCAGTACTTTTTCGAGGAGAACCGTTTGCTCTTGAATTTTACAGCCAAGAATCTTGTAGTTTACTCACGCTTACGCAGCATTTCGCGGTGATCTCTCCTTTAGTTGTGATATTGCTTCCTGTATTTTTATGAAACCTGCCCCATTATCTGCATATATGCATTCAAGCTTGCTCACCTTTGAACTGTTTCCTTCAGCATCCACTTATTACATTTGATGATATGGATGTTCTAAAGCGGCATTTTTGTTTGGTTTCATATATAGCTTTCTAAATTGCTTTTGTCATTCCGCTTACCTATATGTATCCTTTGTCTTTTTCCCTGATATCTGCTCGCAGGATCTTTTAAACCTCCCGCGTTTTCTCAAGGTAGATCTGCCCATCTGGCTCTATACCAGCTTTTTACACCTCTTTAAACCGCGATGTTCCTTTCGGTTTATCAGTCGTATGTTTTGCTTCAAAACTCCACCACCTTCATCTTAGTACAATTTCCCCTAAATGGACTTCGTGGATTCACCTAAAACACTCGGTTTCATGAAGCCAATCATTTTATCTTAATTCACATTTTCACGCGCAGCTATAGTGGACATACATTCTCACAACAGTAGTTGAACAATTGGAATTCCCAGTTCCATCATTCTCAAACCGCAATAAATACAAAACTACCAATTCCAACTGTTCCTTGACTTTGGCCTTTATGTGTAAATTACGGTATTGATGATGGGTGGATGTTTATGGCGCAAGGCCAACTGGGGTAAAGAGCGCCAAAACAATAGTCATATATGAGGGGTGAAACCTTCAACACTACGAAAAGTCAGCAAAAACAAAAGTAAAATCACAAAACGACAATGAGCATGGCTGGTGTATAGGGCCAGGGAGTGATTACGCGTGGTATGAAAGGAGGTCTAAAAATTGAACTTCTTCTAAATATTTAAAAACGCACTTGATAGAAAACATGGGATTGTCAGAGAGGAAAAACGCTGGGTGTAGTGGGACGTGTAGTCTGTATAGCTGTGGGAAGTGTTTGCGTCGTGTTGTGTGAAGTGCGTTGCATTGAATGAGTATGTGAACTACAGATAGGGCATCTCCACACCTGCCACACTGGGGTCATGAAGACCCCGTGAGGAGATACGAGTGTGTGACATGTGTGTGCCCTATCCGTAGCCTAGCAAGGGCAACTTCTGTGTATCTGTTGCGTGTGTCAGTGGTGTATGGTCCCAAGCGTGGTTTTATAACGTGTAACTTGTTATCTGTTTGTTCACTCCAGTGTGTTTGCCATCTGTTGCGAAGTTGGTGTCTGATGTGTGGCTTCATGTCTGTGTATGGCACTGTTGCAATGTCCATTGTATTCAAGAGTGTAACTGCAGTGGCCATTTGATCTGCGGTTTCGTTCCCGGCAATTCCAGAGTGCCCTGGAACCCAACAGAAAGTTATTTGAAGGTTAGATGCATATGCAGACATGATAGCCTTAAAAACATGATTGATGACAAAGTTTTTAGAATGCTTTCCTGATGCAAGTGCTTCTACAACGCTAAGAGAGTCCGTGTATACGATGGGTTTTAGGATTTGATGTTGGACTATGTGATTTATTACCATTAAAATACCGTACGCTTCCGCTGTGAATATACTGCTACAAAGGTTCATTGTTTTACTGACGTTAAAGTTTGGCCCATGCACAGCACAAGTCACAGCAGTTGCAGTCTTGGACGCATCATTGTAAAACTCTTCACAGAGGTACTTATGCTGCACAAACAAGAAATGCTGCAGAATCGCAATCCTTGGTGACCTGTTCTTGCTAAACTGCATAAAAGACAGGTCACATGACACAGAGCGGATATGCCATGGTGGAATTGAATCAATGATTAGCGTCTTGTGAATGCCTGAAAACGAGACTTCTAGCTCAGAGGCTTCTTCTCGCACTCTTAGAGGAAACGGCATGGAGATTGATGGACGATTTAAAAAGAGTTGCTGTGAGGATGCATCATTAATGGTCGGCGTAAAAGGATGATTTGTCATAGACATGATTTTTGAGGCATATAAAACGTCCATGTACACCCTATAGTGATCTAGGGACCATTTATTGCATTCTACATTGAGACTTTGGACAGGGCTAGTGCGAAAAGTACCGCTTGCGAGGCGAGGCCCTAAATGCAGCAGCGGGTCCAGCATTTTTAGTGCCTTGTTTGTTGCGCACCCATATACAACACTGCCGTAGTCCAAGCGGGATCCCACTAGGGCGCTATAAACCCGCAGAAGGAGTTGCCTGTCTGCACCATACGACTGGTGGGAGAGAACTTTGAGAATATTCATAGTTTTTAGGCATTTTTGCTTAAGATGTTTCAAGTGTGGAACATATGTTAGCTTGTTATGGAATATTGTGCCTAAAAACTTGTGCTCCTTTTTAACAGGAATCGAAACGCCATTCAGAGTAATATCTAGGTCCGGATGGATCCCGCGCTTTTTGGAGAACACAACACAAGAACTTTTTCCTGGATTGAGTTTAAAACCATTCTTGTCTGCCCAGCTGGCAAGTTTCACCAAGCTGGACCTGACGTTCACAGATTGATATATTACAAGATTTAAAAGATATCTGTACGTCGTCTACATACATAGAGTAAGAAATGGTAGGTGGCAATGCCTTGCAAGAGAGTTCATTTTAATTATAAAAAGAGTACAGCTTAGAACTCCACCTTGCGGCACGCCGTTTTCTTGCACATGAAGCTTTGACAGTGCGTTACCAACTCTCACGCGAAACGTTCTTTGGGACAGATAACTAGCCAGAATGTTGAGCATATGGCCCAAAACACCGAAAGACTTCAAGTCACTGAGGATCCCGTAGCGCCAAGCGGTGTCATAGGCCTTCTCGAGATCGAAAAACACAGTTACGCAATACTGTTTATGCACGAAGGCATCCTTAATATACGATTCAAGAGCTACGAGTTGATCATTCGTGGATGGCCCTGCCCTGAGGCCTGCCTGGCAGCTCTCGAGAAGACCGTTGTACTCAAGGAAGTACACGAGCCTGCGATTTATCATCTTCTCGAAGAGCTTGCACAGGCAGCTCGTCAGGGCAATAGGACGGCAAGTTGAGGGGGACGACGGGTCCGTTCCATCCTTCAGGAAAGCTACAACTATAACCTCCCTCCAAGAGTTTGGAATGTGCCCCGAAAGCCAGATCTTGTTATATAGGTGTGAGAGCGGTAGAAGAGTGTCTGCGTGCAGGTGTTGTATCATTGTAAATGTGATGTTGTCTGGGTCTGGAGCTGAGGGTTTACACGTGCTCAAAGCAGCCCTCAGCTCATGCAGTAAAAACTCTGAGTTATAAGAAGATGTTGACATATTGTTATCTAGTATAGGCTTCTTTTCGGCCATTTGTTTGTGTTTCATGAAAGTGTTTGTGTAGTGTGCTGAACTAGAAACGTGTTCGAAGTGTTGTGCGAGTATGTCAGCCTGGTCTTCGAGTGTGTCGCCTGTAGTGCTGACCAGAGGCTGGCTGTGTGTTTGTTGTCCCTTGAGTTTGCGTATTCGTGTCCATACTTTCTGTTTGTCTGTGTAGGAGTTTATTGATGTTATGAATGTACGCCAACTCTCTCGTTTTGCCTCACGGCGCAAACGTTTTCCTAACGCCTTGGCCCGTTTGAACAAGAGGAGGTTTCCCGACGTGGGGTACTGACGAAGGATACCCCACGCCTTGTTCTGGGCCCCTCGCGCCCGCCTACAGTCCTCATTCCACCACGGCCTCCGCTGGTTGCGCGGGGCACCAGAGGCGTGGGGAATGGACCTTTCGGCGGCGTCGAGGATGTGCACCGTGAGCAGTTGGGTAGCTTCTTCAACCTGTAGGTGTCCTATGGATATGGGGTGTAGTTTGGATGTCTCTGTAAATTTATTCCAGTTAGCTCTTGCTTCATTCAACCTGTTTTGGGAAGATGGACTGCATGGGCCCTTACCTATATACGTTAGTGAGGTGGGGAAGTGGTCACTACCGTATGGGTCAGTGCCGACACCCCACTCGAGAAGAGGAAAGAGAACTGCGGAGCCAATCGCCAAGTCAAGATATGATTATGTGTTGTGTCCTATGTTATGGTATGTAGGCTGTTTATTGTTGAAAAGGCATGCTCCTGAAGATGTAAGGAATTTCTCTATCAGGCGACCTCGGGCATCCGTGCGAGAAGAGCCCCAAAGAGAGTTGTGAGCATTAAGGTCGCCTGTAAGGATGTACGGTTCGGGCAGCTGGTCAACCAGCGCCTCGAAGTCAGAGCTCGAAAGTGAAACATCAGGAGGAATGTATATGGAGCATACCGTTATCAACCTATTAAATATTATTGTTCGAATTGCTACAGCCTCAAGGACAGTGTTCAGAGTGATAGGGTGGCAGGCTAAGGATTTCCGGGCAATTATGGCCACACCGCCAGAAGAGTGCGTGCAGCCATCCCTGTCCTTTCTGTATATCAAGCAACGGTTCAAGAAATTTGTATGTTTAGAATTCAGATGTGTTTCCTGAACACACCATACACTTGACTGATAAGCATGGATTATTTCGTATACATCGTCAAGATTATTCAGAAGGCTTCTGCAGTTCCATTGTATTATGTTTTCTCTTCCCATTATGATGTGTTCGGAGCTACTGGAGTGTGACTATTATGTAGGGTCTTTCGGGGCTTGGACTCTTGGAAGGGGTTTTCTGGCCTTCTCTACTGACCTGGACGTCGCAGCCCGTTCCTTCCGCTGCGATGAAAGCCGGAAGGGCTCGACGTCCATGTCGTCAGCTGAAGGCAAAGGGGTGCCCAGCGGACTGGGCCCCCTTGACGTGGTACCCTTTCGGGTGTTCTTCGCCTGCGCTGCCAGTGCCGAAGGCTTGGGGGGCACCACAGATGGCACAGGCAGTGAGGCAGCGGAGGGGGTCGCTGCGACTGCCTCCGTCTCCATCTCCGTGCCCTTGCGTGTGCTTTGGGCCGGTGGAGAGGAAGCAGTAGATGCAGCGGCATCCCCAACAGGCGTTGCCACCACAGCCGCTGCTGGGTGAGCGAGTGGTGCGGAGGCGGATTGGGCTGCCATAGGCAACCCAAAGAGGGGGGGGGGGGGCGGGACCAAGTTTGACTCGCGATACTGGGTCCCCGCCGAAATCAGATGCCGCTCCGCCCCCCCGCGAGCTGCGTCGGCGTACCTGCCCAGAGGGAAGGAGGCGAACCTCTTCCGTTTCTCTGGGAAGGTGATGTTTTCGTCGACTTTCAAGGCAATGATCTGTTTTTCTTGTTTGAACTTTTCCCAGCTCCTAGAATAGGCAGCGTTTGGTCCCTGGCAGTTCGCACAGGTGAAGTTCTGGGATTTACAATTGTCAGTTTGAAGATCATGTGCTGCACATTTTGCGCACGTCAATTTACCAGGAGAAGACGTTTTGCCGTGCCCAAACCGCTGACACTTGAAACAGCGGCGTGGGTTCTGCACGTAGGGTCGGATTGGACATCTCAAGAAACCTGCGTTGACCTACTCAGAAAGGTTTGAACGGTCAAGTGTCAAGATTACGTGCTTGGTAGGAATTATTTCATAATTTCGGCGTATGGTGATTCGCCTCACTGCTGTCACGGCCTGATCTCGGAGGCCCTCGAGCAGATCTGCTTCAGTCTCATTCATTAGATCCCGATCAGAGATCACGCCCAAGCAGCTATTGAGGCTGCGATGGGGCGTGATCTTGATGTCAACATCGACCATGCGCGTTTGCTTGAGGAGGATAGAGGATTGTTGTTTGTTTTCTACTTCTATCAAAACTTCTCCCGTTGTGAGTTTCTTAGCCTTGTACAACTTTCCGATAACGCTTTCAAGAAACTTGGAGATTAGAAACACAGACTGGGAAGGGGTGGGCTTTGTCTTGTCAACAGATTCCATGATCAAAAACCGAGAGAAATTATCAGGCTTTGGGAGAGAGATTGATTGCAACGGAGGAAAAGAAGCTTCGGTGCGGCCCCTTTTCGGGGGCTGATCGCGTTTGGGGGGGGTTTAGAAAATGATATATATCATAGTATAGAAGCAGGGGACGGGGGTACTTTCGTCTTTGACTTTACCCTGATGGTCAAAGAGGTCCCGGAGCTCCCTGCCTGGTGAATAGACAGGGAGCCCATCCGCCGGAGCTTGACCTGGGCTCCTACGGCCACCGTTCGTGGTTTCTAACCTTCCACCTATAAACACATCGCCACGGTTGGATCCAGCTTATGTTTGGGGGCTCGGGGTCCACGGCATCGGCAGTACCGTCACCAAGATTGCTCAAGGTGCCCCGTGCGGGGGTAAATTACGGTATTAATGTATTACAACGTTGTTCACAGCGTGTTTACAAGAAGAATTCAAAACATTGGATTGGGAACAGGTGGTAGTAAGGGGGAATGGAGAATTCCTCAGTAAACTCCAATTTGCTGATGACGTTACCTTGCTAAATAACTCGGGGGACGAATTACAAAGCATTCCTACCGCACTGGACAAGCAGAGTAGAACCGTGGGCCTTAAAACATTACGCAGAAAAATAAAGTAATAATCAATAACCTCGGGAGAGCACAGGGGTATCAGATAGGGGGCGACGCAGTGGAAGTGGTCAGCAAATATATCTACCTAGGCAACGTCGTGACCGAGGATCGCAACCATGAGGCAGACAAAATTAGAAGGATGAGTATAGGGCGGAAAGCATTCGGCAGGCATTTTCGGATAATGAATGGCAGCATAGTATTGTCACTGAAGAAGAAAGTGTATGACAGCTGCATCTTACCGGTACTCACCTACGGGACATAAACTTGGAGGCTCACTAAGAGCGTTCAACTTAAATTTGGTCGACTGAGCGAGCAATGAAACGGAACATGACAGGTGTAGCACTAAGGGGAAAGAAGAGATCAAAGTGAGTCAGGGAACAGGCGCGTGTTAAGGACACATTAGTAGAAATTAAGAAGAAGAAATAGACGTGGGCAGGGCATGTAGTGCGAAGGCAAGATAACCGTTGGTCATTAAGGATAACAGAGCGGACGCCTAGAGAATGCAAGCTTGACAGGGGGCGGCAGAAAGTTAGATGTGCAGATGAGATCAAGAACTTTGCGGGGATCAATTGGTCGCTGTTGGGATAGGACCTGTATATTTGGAGACTAATGGGAGATGCCTTTGCCCTGCTAGGGGCCAAGCCCCCAGCAGGGCAAAGTCTTGTAGCCCCTCAGGCCCCCCGTACTGGACGGGGGCTGATGATGATGATAAGTAGCTTGTTGCATGTGGGCCCCACTCTGTCATGGTAGTAAAGTACACAGCCGCGTAGTGTCCCAGAGGCGTGGAACTACTCGCAATTTCTTCTATTTTACCTGTATGGTTGTGCTACCTGGTGGACTTCATACTGCTACCAGCAAAAATCCTGAATTTTCATCGTAGAGTTTGAAAAATAACTTATTAAATTGGCTGTGATATATTTTGCCAGAATGTAGCAGTTCTGCATTTTGCCCCCGCAAGCTTAGGGTGTTTATTGAAAGGTACTGACGAATTCAGTGACTATTTGTCTGTCATTTTACAGTCGGATGGTGCTAGTGCTTTAATGAACTAATTATACATTATATCGATGTGGTGTGTCAAGTGCACTGCGAGGACTACAGAAACAGGAAGAGCAACATGATTCCCCGAAGTCCATCTTAGATTGTCCCTGCATATTTGGCCACTGAGAAAAAAAAATAAAATCTATCTTGTTCCTCTTTCGTTCTGTGCGGAACGTTTATGAAGGCGTATAAAAGCACATCAGCAAAAATGAAAGAAAAATCAGCACAAGTATGTCAGACTTTATGTGTCCATAATTTTGGGTATCTAGACCGAGGGCGTGTGCGGGAGCTCCAGTCAATTCTGCACTGTCCACAGAAAAATTTTGCATCCTACTTTTATTTACTACTTCCTTTTGTACCAATGCCTGCATGCCTTTGTTCACAATGTTTCGAGGTGACTTTTTATGGCAGCTCGCATTTCGTACGTGCTGCACGTATTTGCTAAGGTTTTGCAACAAAGTCAACCACTTAAGAAGACCATTTTCACATTTAAAATCATAAAGACATTGTAATCGCTATTACTGTAAGACATTTTTTACACCTATAGTGCTGTAGCCCCTCACGTTGAGCAGCTATTGCTGTAGCGCCTTATATTGTTGCATGCAATAATCAATTGTGGAGAACTTGTCGTAATCGAGAGAAAAATCATATAGACTAGGGAACATGATTTCTGCTTTTTATCCCCTTATACATTTTTTGTCTTTATAGAGCATGGAACAAAACTTCGTTAACTGTTCTTTGCATGCATGCAGCACATTGTCTTGAATTGAACAACCCCAACGGAAGGTCGAGTTATTAAGCACTAGCAGCATGAAGAAGGGGATGGGTTGTTTCAAGCTTTCCTAAAATGAAAAGCGAGAGCGCTAGTTTGATCTTTTTCTTGATATGCTGGGGAACTTTCTCTAACTCAGCAAGTTCTACAATGCCCCCTTCACCTGCTTTTCGGACATTACCCACCGAAGCTCGTTCCGCTTCCTCCCATCGCCAGGAGCCTCCCGATGACGCTGTCGGCGCTTTTAAGGGCGGCACCCATTGCACGTTCATCAGAGGATAATCTCTCTCTCAGTGCTTTATTGTGATTTCCCTAAACCTTCATCCGGCTTTGTTTCGCTTTTCGGATGCAAGCAAAATGATTCTGTGCTATTCTTTACCTAAGAACTGTTTCATGTACGGGACATATTTAGTGAAACTTACATATCTGTCTTTCGTTTTAAGATTCACAATTTGTAAGTGTTCATGTTGTAAACAAGAAACGATAAAAAAAACTATCCTACTGCTGTGTCGTTCGTCAGCCTAATTTTTCGCTTTAGTCTTGTGGCGTGTATTACTCCGCGAGGCAGACTCGCCAATATTCGTAAGGCAGATTCCCAAAAGTCTGAGGAACCTCAAAGTGCACGCGTTCTAAGCACTTGCCAGCGCGTACGGCAGTCAGGGCGCACGCGTGAGCCTAAATTTAGTTCCCTTTGTTTTGTAAGCACGGCTAGCCCGCGTAGTGGTAAGCGCACCTGGTTGCTACCCCGATGTAACGGTCCACACTGTACCAAAACAGAATTTATTTTTTGTCTAGACTAGCAGATATTCCCGCGCCATTTGTGTTGACCCCGCCGACAATTCCTTGTAAACATAGTTTTTAGTTTGATGAGGTGCCTAAAGAAAAGCCACTTCAGGCAACCACTTCATTTCTTTGGCGGGCATTAGCAGGACGCGGATCTGTTATTCTATCGTAGTTGCGAAGATTAGTTACCCTTTTGTGACCACATTGAGCTAGCCTGCTTAAGTTGCACACCACACAACACCACGAATCCTAAATCAAATTTTACATCACATCGAGCGCTTTTCCGCGTCCATCTTGCTCGTGGGCAAAAGAGGTGCTTTCCCGATTTATTTGGTGTTGTGCGATCGCACTTGCTACATATCTGGTGCCCAGATCATCTTTCTTCATTGGTGCAGCCATCGCCAGATTCGGAGCCATGTGTGCGACCGCAGCAGTAGCATGCGGAGAGGAATTCGAGTGCTCTCAGAAAACTAAGATTAGTAGATAGTAGTAGTACAGTCAAAAAAAACTTCACAACATCAAATGTAGCAACAATAACCGTGCTTACAAAATTCTCCGGCGTCATGTTGTTAATTTTTCTTATAAAATTGTTTGCTTTTCACTACGTTATCGTGATTAAAGTAAGAATATTGCCCATGCAGCTGCTTAACCCAAATCTAGGCAAAACTACCAAGAAATATAACACAACAAAAGAAACGTTAGAAAATTCTTGCATTTGTTTTACACTCTTTCACAATCCGTTAAATATTTACAACCACCCTTTAAACTGTTATCCTTACTATTCCATGGCTGTTCCGGCACAATATTTTCTGAGTATTTATTGTGGTTTTGTGTGGCTTTGTCCGAAGTGCGTGCGTTATATTTCGTTACTGTAGGAGTGAAAATGAATAAGTAGAACTTCTAGGAAACCTAAAAACTCCTGATCGTGCAGAACACGGTAGTTTTGCACGGTGAGCGGATAAGTTAGTGTTCCGGGTGGCGCCCTGTTTCACAGCTGCAGTGGATAAATACGGCGCAGGACCTGTCTCCGGACACACACCGCGCTGATAAACTTTTAGGAACAAGCTTTACGTGGCATGCAAGCGCAGACAGATAGGCGCTGTAGTTAGAAGAGGACCTCATGCATAGCTGATGCCTCTGAAATAATTTTGGTATAAGCAAAATACAAGTGATCCCACTAGTGCAGCGTCATCTTCACGTTCACAGGTATTCGAGCAAACAGGAGACATCGTTCAACCCACTTTTGAAACTATGAAAAAAAATCCCAGCAGATTAAACTTACGGTGCACCTGGCACAATACTTACCGAGCAGTTGAGGGACAGACACTGGCTGCTGCTCACGTTTGTGCATTGCAGTTATCAATTTTTGTCTTGTAGTACGTTTAAAAAACGTGCAAGTGATCGGGCCACGAATGCTTTCATGGCATTTCCTTCTAGATGCCATTCCTGCATTGAACATGCAATAATATCGGAACCATTTTCCACCGTGGTATGACCTGTACATGATTTTGTTGTAACGATACTCATTTTTGTTGTATAGGTACCCAATTTTGTTGAGACAAGCGGTCGTAAGTGATTTTACGACTCAGCGCAAAGTGCTGTGGCGTTACCTCGTGCGCTCCGCTATAAGATTGGTTCACTGCTGAAACGTTTTGAGTGGCGCCAAAGCCCACGCGTGTCAAAAAAGTTATCAAAGGTCGGACCTTATCCTGCGTGCAGAGCACTGGATGTTGAGGACTCATGCAAGCGGCAGCCGAGGCGGGCGTTTCTGAGCTTTGGGCAAGCCGAATGAAATCGTCGTCGAATATATGGTGCGATGTTATTTCGCCAGTCATGTGTCAGAAGGCTAGCCGGATGCCTTCTATATCATCGCTTCTCTGTTTGGACATGGATTAAAGGAAATGAGTGTTTCGCTCAGTTTTTCTTTGTTGTGGGAAACACAGGCAGCTCTTCTTCTAGCGGCTTGTTCAGGACGCCACAACCACATTACTGTAACGACAGAGCTCGGTTTTATGGCAGATTCGCCAATGCAACAGAAGTAAAAAAAGTACCTATCATGCTACTGTTACTGCTATAGAAACCTTATCTTTATAACACGAGAACACCACTTGAATTCGAAATTGAATACATTCGTGATTCCTCCAGCAAGGGTATGAATCCATCTATCATTTGCAAACTTAGCACGGCGAAGCGGACCTGCCAGCTTCCGCTGTATCTTCTACCTTTGAGAATGGAAACATCCAGAATATATATTTTCGTGTTTTTAATATAAACCGTATCTAAAATAAAGGACAGGCATAGTGCAACTCCCTGCACATAATGACTCCCCCATGAAAAGGCACATGAACGAATTGATGCCTATGTGTTTACGCCTCACTGAACAGATCTGGTTACCATTTCCACTGGCGATACCGAAGGATTGTGATAGGCGTCGAACACAACAATGAAATGTATTTAGGATAATAGGGGCCCGTGCTTTTGCAACATCTCTACGACTCGTATCCATGTTATGCAGAGGAAAGCCTCCCAAAAATGGTTTTATCAATAGTCAAAGCTGTGATCCACAAACAGCGAAATTATGCGCAAGGTGTGCTGTTTAGCATTGACATGGCCAGATAAAATTTGCGGCTCTTCAACTAACCTTTCCAGTATGTGTAATAACAATTGGAAGATTTGGCACTAATAATTAGGCTAGCTACACTAAACAAATCGTTTGCTCTAACCGTTGCAACACACTATAAATCCCGTGTGTTTAAGCGGAAATTTAGGCCAGCATCCCTACCTTAACAGCACGAATTGTGATGTTAAATGCCCACGGCAACTAAAATTCAGCCGCCCAAAATTCTCTTTCAACGTGTGGTATACACCAATAAAGTCTCTTGTGACCTAATTTTGCACTGCGCAAACATGGAGTATTTTGATCAAAACTATTCAAAAAATCACGCACCATTCGCACAACATCCGACAGATGGCGACAAGTGTACTGGCCAGTAGGAAGCCGCAGTGAAACATGCCCCTCGCGAGGGGCACGATCAAATGCAGAGCATTTCCGGGGGCGCACGAGGTTAAGTAGTTTGCGTTACGTTAATGTTTTTGCACTTGTGGCAACTGCTGACGAGAGAGCGCTCGTCAGCAGTAATTTGAATGAGTCAACGATATAAGGCGCGTATATAGCGTCCGATTCTGTGTCGGAGTTGTGGCGCGGTGGTTACAGAACAATGTACATAGCGTTCCGCCCGCAGCGTCGAGGGATCGAAACCTGGCGTCAGATAGTATTTTCTTTTTATATATTAGGGACAACGACGGTGCGGACTACGGACGCCAACGCGGGTGACATCGTGAGTTACTGAAATTCTCTGCATTTAAAACACGTCCCTTCAGCTTACGCAGCACCTAGCGGGGATGACGCCAACCCCTGGTCGCCACTGCTGTGAACATTCAGATGGAACGTTCCAGTCACGACTACCCTGCGGCCGTCACATTTCCTCAGTAGCCATTTAAGTGTGGCCTCAGGCGAGTGAGGGGAATAATTCATGCATCATGTATGAACAATGGAGTTCATACGTTTCCTTATGGCGAGAACCCAAAAAAGCTCTCCGTGGCCGAGACAAAAGCAAAATCAAAGACTGCCGTGCCCATTTGACGACAGGACCATTCGCGAGGGAGCACGGCAGCTGCACAACGGCTGATTTCATGGTCACGACGGCAGCAGCAGACTCTCGGTCGACTCTACGAGCTCGCGAGACGCGTGTACGGCCTACGCAAGACGCTACGCTGTTGGCGTGGCACTCCGGTGTCCAACGCGTGGGCACGCGAATGAGTACGGCAGCTGAGCGGCGCACTGCAGGCTGGCACCTGGGTATAGCTACGAATGCGCAAAACGCGAGAACGGCTGACGCGACACGATAAGCTGTTGTCGCGGCCGTCAGGGCGCGAACGAGTGCGCCAGCTATAGTTGAAGAGGAGCTTGCGTTCGGGCTAGTTGGCCTTCCATAACGTTCATCTTACGTGCATAAAAACACACGAACACAGAAGACAAGGACAAGCGCAGCATGCATTAATTATCTAAAGAATTGCGGTTGCAACCCTCCTAACAGGAATATAACTGCACAATAAAATTAATAAAATTCAGGATGTGTAGATCGTTAACGTGCGCTGAAACCGAATTCTTACATGCTCGCGGAATGTTTCGGCGCTTTCCGCCCGCGGTAGCTTTTTCTTGCTTTCTTTTCTCAGAAACGCACGGTGGTTCGATCAGCAGAGGGAATACTGGCTGTATCAGCGCCCATCTACTGCTCAACAGCGCCTTTTGTGTACCCATTTTATAGCTCCCAGCTTCGCCACGACTGCTCTCGATGCCAGGGTTCACCTTTACGGGACAACTATGGGCGCGTCTGAGCAGCCCACAACGGAACAACAATGATTGCACGAAGTTCCCAATCCCTTTTCCCGCACGTGTTAAGTTTTTGAAGAAACGGGCGGTCCCAAACACTTCGAATGCGCGCCGTCTGCTCGCAGGCAGCTGTGGGAGAATCCGCCGGCTGCGCTCACTTGTTCGTGACTGATACGTCACTTCCAGCCGGTCGCAATGGCGGCCCAGTTTTCAGTTTTGGTTTAAAAAGAGCATTTCTTATCTTCGTTTCGGTGAAGCAAAGCAACCAGTGACAAGAGCATGTTGGAACTATCGTTGTGATGGCTTTATTTGAATTTTACTTGTGAAAACGTGTACCTGAAAGCAGGCAATATTATTCGTGTCACTTTCATGTATACATTCTCACCCTCGCGTACGAATGTTATGTGTCATTTGGAACTCTTAAATACCATGTCCTGAAACTTTACCTCGTTGCCTGTTTGCATTTTATGTACTTGTTTTTACATGTGACAAGCACTAAATTGCTTAATATTCACGTTGCTCTCATCTCGTTTTGCGGTGCACGCCTTCATTTAGATTTTCCTAAAGTGAAGAAATACTGTTTCTATTTCCGTTTTACCGTATTGTCTTAGCTATCTCGTTTTTTTTTCTTTTTTTTTGTCCCTGCGTTAAATGTTACAAAGCAGGAAATGAATTATCTAACAGTATGTATGCACGTCTTGTGTTTGCACTTCTTCTTTGCTACTAGTTGACGGTGGGCGGAGCTCGGTCAAGCTGCTTATTGCAGCTTTTTTAGGCCGCCATTTTTTCACCATTTTTCACCTGGTGTATTGGTTTGGTGAAAAATAAGCAATTGAATTGAATTGAATATTCGGCCATCCCAATTATGAACGTAGCACCTTTTAAAGTAAAACTTCCCCAAAGTTGCGTATTTAAGGTGCCAAAAATGTAGTTGCAGTAGAGTCTACTAGAAGTTTTAAAGTGGTCCGAGTGGCGGCCTCTTCCATTGTTGCGCCGGGTCGACTCTCGCGCAGAAAATAAAACCGGTATGGCGGCGGCGCTGCTGTCGTCGACCACTGAACAGACGCGGGACCAGCTCCCAGACTGGATTCGCGTTGCTCGCTGCGGTGTTTTGGGCTTGATCAGCTGATTTTTTCTGGATTATGAGGTTTAACGCACCGACGCTACACAGGCGATGAGGCAAGCGGTAGTGGAGGACTCCGGCCAGGTGATCTTTCACATACGCGGCAATGTCGAACACACTGGTATTTTTCGCTTTTCTCCTCCATCACAAAAGCGGCCGCTGCGACCGGGAATCGAACCCACGCCTTTGGTAAGCTGATTTACAAAGTACACGAAGAACGTTATGACTCCGCTTCAGAAAAATTTAAAATAGTTCGACCGGACGTAAAATTATCGACCTCCTCCCCAAGTATCCTTTCTTATTTTTATGTGTATTCTGAAAACGTTGTTGCTATAAAGTATTCCCTCACAAAAATGCATTTTGAGTTTTAATTCAGCTCCTGTTCAGTTTTTATTCCGTCAATAGAAACTGAATTCAAATTCAATGGGCTATTGAGATGTGTCAGTAGTGAGTCAAAAGGATTTCTATTGAGAAAACGGTACACAAAACCATTTGACACCAGTCTATTGAAGCTAATTTGGAGAACCAATTTACAAAACTCAACAGGCTGAAACATACACTTTGAATGGCTGTTTTTCAGCGCTGCCACTGTGTCTACGGAATCCTATCATAATAAGAATACTAGGTTACTTTTGTGCTTTTTTATTCTACATTGACATTTCAATTGAGAGCAGTCAATAAAAAGTCAACGAGGATTCAATAGGCACAACTCAACAGAATATCAAATGACTTCGTTTACTTGAAACTCAATAGAGTTTCGATTGATAAGACTGAAGAAAAATTGAGAGTCGAGTTAGTTGGTGAACATAAATTGTTTAAAATTATACAGGTCTCCTTCGTTCTTGTCCATGTTTTATGGTTCGCGCTTAATGTTCAACAATGATACAACTCCTTAGGGTAATCCAGTAGCCTTTACCATCAGCATCTTTGCACAAATAGTAATTATAACTGGCTACGTGGTAAATCCATTATATTGGAAAGTTTGAGCGGAATCACGCAGATCTCAGCGGGGAAAAAACAGAAAGTCTGTGGGGGGGCGGGGACTACACATTTCGGGTCCCAGTTTTGGGGACAAAAAAGTCACAAGTCACACTCCCCCACCTCACTTCCCACATAAAATGCTGTGTTAAGTTGCGTTCCGGGGGGAGGGGGGGGGGCAGGTGGATTTAAAAGTGATTTCATCTGCTACATCTACAAAAGGCATATGTGACCTCGCATCCTAGTGCGATGATTCAGTGTTTTTCTATGGAGGCACGATACTAACAACGCTGTTTTGCAGAAATGAATACTTATCTCACAAACCCAAACGCTACAACAATATTCCACTGATGAAACTGCGCCTATACATACTCGGAAAAAAAGAGAGCAAAATTTGGTGTAAACCACTACATGTCGGAAAAAGATGATGATGATGGTTGGATGTTTATGGCGCAAGGCCAACTGGGGCAAAGAGCGCCAAGACAATAGTCATATATGAGGGGTGAAACCTGAAACACTACGAAAAGTCAGCAAAAACACAAGTAAAATAACAAAACGACAATGAGCATGGCTGGTGTATAGGGCCAGGGAGTGATCACGCGTGGTATGAAAGGAGGTCTAAAAATTGAACTTCTTCTAAATATTTAAAAACGCACTTGATAGAAAACATGGGATTGTCAGAGAGGAAAAACGCTGGGTGTAGTGGGACGTGTAGTCTGTATAGCTGTGGGAAGTGTTTGCGTCGTGTTGTGTGAAGTGCGTTGCATTGAATGAGTATGTGAACTACAGATAGGGCATCTCCACACCTGCCACACTGGGGTCTTGAAGACCCCGTGAGGAGATACGAGTGTGTGTGCCCTATCCGTAGCCTAGCAAGGGCAACTTCTGTGTATCTGTTGCGTGTGTCAGTGGTGTATGGTCCCAAGCGTGGTTTTATAACGTGTAACTTGTTATCTGTTTGTTCACTCCAGTGTGTTTGCCATCTGTTGCGAAGTTGGTGTCTGATGTGTGGCTTCATGTCTGTGTATGGCACTGTTGCAATGTCCATTGTATTCAAGAGTGTAGCTGCAGTGGCCATTTGATCTGCAGTTTCGTTCCCGGCAATTCCAGAGTGCCCTGGAACCCAACAGAAAGTTATTTGAAGGTTTGATGCATATGCAGACATGATAGCCTTAAAAACGTGATTGATGACAAAGTTTTTAGAATGCTTTCCTGATGCAAGTGCTTGTACAACGCTAAGAGAGTCCGTGTACACGATGGATTTTACGATTTGATGTTGGACTATGTGATTTATTATCATTAAAATACCGTATGCTTCCGCTGTGAATATACTGCTACAAAAGTTCATTGTTTTACTGACGTTAAAGTTTGGCCCATGCGCAGCACAAGCCACAGCAGTTGCAGTCTTGGACGCATCGCTGTAAAACTCTTCACAGCGGTACTTATGCTGCACGAACAAGAAATGCTGCAGAATCGCAATCCTTGGTGACCTGTTCTTGCTAAACTGCATAAAAGACAGGTCACATGACACAGGGCGGAGATGCCATGGTGGAATTGAATCAATGATGGGCGTCTTGTGAATGCCTGAAAACGAGACTTCAAGCTCACAGGCTTCTTCTCGCACTCTTAGATGATACGGCATGGAGATTGATGGACGATTTAAAAAGAGTTGCTGTGAGGATGCATCATTAATGGTCGGAGTAAAAGGATGATTTGTCATAGACATGATTTTTGAGGCATATAAAACGTCCATGTACACCCTCTGGTGATCTAGGGACCATTTATTGCATTCTACATAGAGACTTTGGACAGGGCTAGTGCGAAAAGCACCACATGCGAGGCGTAGCCCTAAATGCAGCAACGGGTCCAGCATTTTCAGTGCCGTTTTTGTTGCGCACCCATATACAACACTGCCGTAGTCCAAGCGGGATCCCACTAGGGCGCTATAAACCCGCAGAAGGAGTTGCCTGTCTGCACCATATGACTGGTGAGAGAGAACTTTGAGAATATTCATAGTTTTTAGGCATTTTTGCTTAAGATGTTTCAAGTGTGGGACAAATGTTAGCTTGTTATCGAATATTATGCCTAAAAACTTGTGCTCCTTTTTAACAGGAATTGAAACGCCATTCAGAGTAATATCTGGGTCCGGATGGATCCCGCGCTTTTTGGAGAACACAACACAAGAACTTTTTCCTGGATTGAGTTTAAAACCATTCTTGTCGGCCCAGCTGGCAAGTTTTTTAACACCAAGCTGGACCTGACGTTCACAGATTGACATATTACAAGATTTAAAAGATATCTGTACGTCGTCTACATACATAGAGTAAGAAATGGTAGGTGGCAATGCCTTCCCAAGAGAGTTCATCTTAATTATAAAAAGAGTACAGCTTAGAACTCCACCTTGCGGCACGCCGTTTTCTTGCACATGAATCCTTGACAGTGCGCTACCAACTCTCACGCGAAACGTTCTGTGAGACAGATAACTAGCAAGAGTGTTGAGCATATGGCCCGAAGCACCGAAAGACTTCAGGTCACTGAGGATCCCGTAGCGCCAAGCGGTGTCGTAGGCCTTCTCGAGGTCGAAAAACACAGTTACGACATACTGTTTATGCACGAAAGCATCCTTAATATACGATTCAAGAGCTACGAGTTGATCATTCGTGGATCGCCCCGCCCTGAAGCCTGCCTGGCTGCCCTCGAGAAGACCGTTGTACTCAAGGAAGTACACGAGCCTGCGATTTATCATCTTCTCGAAGAGCTTGCACAGGCAGCTCGTCAGGGCAATAGGACGGTAACTTGAGGGGGACGACGGGTCCTTTCCCTCCTTCAGGAAAGCTACAACTATAGCCTCCTTCCAAGAGTTTGGAATGTGCCCCGAAAGCCAAATCATGTTATATAGGTGTAAGAGTGTTAGAAGAGTGTGTGCGTGCGGGTGTTGTATCATTGTGTAAGTGATGTTGTCTGGGCCTGGAGCTGAGGGTTTACATGTGCTCAGAGCAGCCCTCAGCTCATGTAGTGAAATCAGGGAGTTGTAAGAAGTCTGTGATTTGTTGTTGTCATGTAGGGACTTTTTTTCGCAACAGGCTTTATGTTTCAGGAAAGTGTTCGTGTAGTGTGCTGAACTGGACACGTATTGGAAGTGTTGTGCGAGGGTGTCAGCCTGGTCTTCCAGAGTGTCCCCTGTTGTACTGACCAGGGGCAGGCTGTGTGTCTGTTGTCCTTTGAGTTTGCGTATACGTGTCCATACTTTCCGTGTGTCTGTGTAGGAGTTTACTGATGTTATGAATGTACGCCAACTCTCTCGTTTTTCCTCACGGCGCACACGTTTTCCGTATGCCTTGGCCCGTTTGAACAAGAGGAGGTTTCCTGACGTGGGGTACCGACGAAGGATACCCCACGCCTTGTTCTGGGCCTCTCGCGCCCGCCTACAGTCCTCATTCCACCACGGCCTCCGCTGGTTGCGCGGGGCACCAGAGGCGTGGGGAATGGACTTTTCGGCGGCGTCGAGGATGTGCGCCGTGAGCAGTTGCGTAGCTTCTTCAACATGTAGGTGTCCTATGGATGTGTGGTGTAGTTTGGATGTCTCTGTAAATGTATTCCAGTTAGCTCGTGCTTCATTGAACCTATTATGGGAAGATAGACTGCATGGGCCTTTACCTATGTATGTTAGTGAGGTGGGGAAGTGGTCACTGCCATATGGGTCAGTGCCCACACCCCACTCGAGAAGAGGAAAGAGAACTGCAGAGCCAATCGCCAAGTCAAGATATGAGTATGTGTTGTGTCCTATGTTATGGTATGTAGGCTGTTTATTGTTGAAAAGGCATGCTCCTGAAGATGTAAGAAATTTCTCTATCAGGCGACCTCGGGCATCCGTGCGAGAAGAGCCCCAAAGAGAGTTGTGAGCATTAAGGTCGCCTGTAAGAATGTATGGTTCGGGCAGCTGGTCAACCAGTGCCTCGAAGTCAGAGGTTGAAAGTGCAACATCAGGAGGAATGTATATGGAGCATACCGTTATCAACCTATTAAATATTATTGTTCGAATTGCCACAGCCTCGAGGACAGTGTTCAGAGTGACAGGGTGGCATGCTAAAGATTTTCGGGCAATTATGGCCACACCCCCAGAAGAGTGCGTGCAGCCATCCCTGTCCTTTCTGTATATCAAGTAACTGTTCAAGAAATTTGTGTTCTTGGAATTCAGGTGTGTTTCCTGAACACACATTACACTTGGCTGATTGGCATGCAGGATCTCATACACGTCATCAAGATTATTCAGAAGGCCTCTGCAGTTCCATTGAACAATATTTTCTCTTCCCATTATGATGTGTTCGGAGCTACTGGAGTGTGACTATTTATGTAGGGTCTTTTGGGGCTTGGACTCTTGGAAGGGGTTTTCTGGCCTTCTCTACTGACCTGGACGCCGCAGCCCGTTCCTTCCGCTGGGATGGAAGCCGGAAGGGCTCGACGTCCATGTCGTCATCTGAAGGCAAGGGGGTGACGAGTGGACTGGGCCCCCTTGACTTGGTACCCTGTCGGGTGTTCTTTGCCTGCGCCGCGGGCGGGGCAGGCGGTGGAGCTAGGATGGGCGCTGCTGTGGGCCCTCCCGTCTCCATCTCCCTGCCCTCAGGTGTCCCTAGGGCAGGTGAAGAGGAAACAGTGAGAGCGGCAGAGCTCCCAGCGGCGATTCCAATCGCCACATTTGCTGGAGTCGCCACACTGGGCGAGTCCTGACACCGCTGGACTACCGAAGGCAGTCCGGCAAGAGGCGGGGCCCCCGCAGCCTCTACAGGTGTTGTAGAGGCAGCAGGTGGCTGCTCGGCTGGGGGCTGGGACAGCAACACATCAGCAGCAAGGCTGCACTGTGTCGCTGTGCTGACCAAACGCCGCCCCAGCCCCCGGCGGGCAGCGTCTGCATAAGATGTAGCCGAAAGCAGCTTGTGCTTTTGGCGTGCCTCAGCAAAGGTGATGTTTTCTGTTACTTTTAGTTGTAGTATTTCTTTTTCTGCTTTGAATTTTGGGCAGGTTCGCGAATAAGCAGCGTGTGGACCACTGCAATTCGGGCACTTGACTGTGCTGTTTGGACAGTCATCCGACGAATGGTCAGACTCTGAACATTTAGGACAAGTCAGCTTTCCTCGACATGATTGAGTTCCATGGCCGTATCGTTGGCATTTAAAGCATCGCCTGGGATTAGGGACATATGGTCGTACATTGCAGCTTAGGAAGCCCACTTTGACCTTTTCGGGTGGGGTTGTGAAGTCAAATGTTAGGACAAGATGCTTGGTTGGGATTTCTTCATTTGCTCTGCGGATTACAATTCGTTTGACAGAAGTTACTCCTTGAGGTTGAAGCGCCTGAAGAAGTTCCACCTCTGTCTCAGACTGTAATTCCTTTTCTGAGATTACACCTTGAGAGGAGTTGAGAGTTCTATGTGGAGTCACAGTAACAGCCAGGTCAGCCAACGTGGTCTGTTTCAGGAGGTTTTCGCTTTGATTTTTTCTTTTTACTTGAACAAGTAGGTCTCCGGATGAAAGCTTCTTAGCATCATAGTCTGAGCCGACAACCGACTCAATGCATTTAGCCAAAAGAATGACTGACTTCTTGCCAACAGGGGTGTCCCCTGTGGAATGAACTACAAGATGTTTATAGAAATGTTCTGCCTTCTCTTTAGCAAGTACTTCGGTGCGGCCTCTTTTGGGAGGCCGATCATTGGAGGGGGGGGTTTGAGAAAATATCATACAGTATGTATAAAAGCAGGGAGACGGGGGTACTTTCTCCTTTGACGTTACCCTGGTAGTCAAAGAGGTCCCGGAGCTCCCTGCCTGGTAGACAGGCAGGGAGCCCATCGGCCGGAGCTTGACCAAGGCTCCGACGGCCACCGTTACAGGTTTCTACCCTTCACCTTAAAAACACATCACCACGGTAGGTCACAGCTTATGTTGGGGGGCTCGGGGTCCGCGGTATCGCCAGTACCGTCACCATGAATACTCAAGGTGCCCCGTGCGGGGATGTCGGAAAAAGAACAGTTCAATTTGTGTATACAGCGAACATTTAAAACAAGACTTCAAATCAAGCGAACGAAACCTTGGCCTCATCGTCTTTCACTGGTGAACTTGATAAGGGTACACAGAACTCTAGTTACGCCTCGCACATCCCGTCGTGTTCTGAGCCCAAATCCGCGAGATCTATTCCTCGTCGCGGAAGCCGCTTTTCTCTTGGAGGGAAGAAAACGAAAGCACCAATGTCTTCGAGATTTCGGCGCACGTTAAGATACTGGGCTCGGGCGGTGAATCCGGAGCCCTCCACTACAGTGCGCCTCATCGCCAGTGTAGCGTCGGCGCCCTAAATTCGTAATTAAACAAATCAATATCCCTCGCATACATAACTTTCCTTGAGGATACCGTGACCTGTCTACGATAACAACTGCAGAACTGCAGTGAGGAATACAGAGAATCCCGCAAGTAGCAAATGCGAATCTACGTTCTATTAAAACAGGTGAAAACAGTTCTCTCAAGTCAAAAGAACTTCGTACTCGTAAGCGGGAGAGGCTTGCAGTCCAAGGCGCCGCCGCTCACACGAACTAAAGAAATGAAAAAAAAAGAAGAAAGACAAACTGAAGCGCTGATTAATAAATCTTTACTGCAGAGGGACACAAAAAGAAAGAACGAGTCTGATACTGCTTTACGTCACTACAAAAAAAAAAAAGAAAAAAGAAAAAAAGAGAGAAACTCAACAAATTAGTGAGCGCGGCATACCACTTTTTACACTCCGAACCACTCTCTCGTTAACAAAAGTATTTCTTTTAGAGATGTCAACGCGTCCCTGGACTATGTTTCTCAAACACAAGCGCCTCGCAAATATCATGCGCCCGCAAGCAGATCACCACCTTCAAAACTGTTTTGAAGGATTGGACTTTCCAGAATTCTGCCGTCCGCTTTTCTGCTGCCGTTCGCCAAGGCGGGGAGGTTCGCGGGCCCCCGAGACAAAACTTATGTGGCATACAGCCACACACCTGGCGATAACCAGTTATTTTGGTTTATCTGGCACCCTCCTACCGTAAGCTAAAGTGACCGCGCTGTCACGAATGTATAGTGCGTTTTACTTTAAAAGGTGCTACGTACATAATTTGGAGGGCCGAATATGCGTTCCTCCATCCGAAACGAAGATACAAAATGCTCTTTTCAAATCAAAACTGAAAACAGGGCGGCCATTGCGGATGGCCGGAAGTGACGTATCAGTCGCGAACAAGTGAGCGCAGCCGGCGGATTCTCCAACGGCTGCCTGCGAGAGGACGGCGCGCATTCGATGTCTTTTGGGCGATCCATTTCTTCAAAAACTTAAAACGTGCGGGAATAGGGATTGGGAACTTCGTGCAACCATTATTTCTTCGTTGTGGGTGGCTCAGACGCGCCCATAGTTGGCCGGTAAAAGGTAAAGCTTGGCATCGATAGCAGTCCTGGCGAAGCTGGGAGCTATAAAATGGGTACACAAAAGGCGCTGTTGAGCAGTAGATGGGCGCTGATACAGCCAATATTCCCTTTGCCGATCGAACCACCGTGCGTTTGTGAGGAAAGAAAGCAATAAAAAGCTACCGTAGGAGGAAAGCGCCGAAACATGCGACGAGCGTGTACGAATTCGGTTTCAGCGCACGTTATCGAAGAACACATCCTGAATTTTATTAATTTTACTGGGCAGTTATATTCCTGTTAGGATGGTGGCAACCCCAATTCTTTAGATAATTATTGCATGCTGCGCTTGTCCTTGTCTTCTGTGTCCGTGTATTTTATGCGCTTGAGATGAACGTTATGGAATGCCAACTAGACTAACGCAAGACCATTCCAACGAGGGCGCCGCCATCTTGCGTGCGCAGCGCTCTCTCGTAGCTGGCCGAATCGCTGGCTTGGGCGTTTGCTCCGCGGCGCATGGGCGCCAACGGCAGCTCGGTGAATTTTTCGTTGTAGCGTGTTGTGCGTTTTTTTCCGTAATATACTTTAAATTGGAAAGTTGTTGCACAGGACCAGTTTAAGCGATCTGGCTTAAATTGGCGGGTTTCCGGGCCGCGGTGGAGCTGAAATTCGCCTCGAGGTAGCGCGGTCCGCGGTGGGTTTGTTTGCACACAATTTTTTGGTTTGCGTGTCTCTCCGGGATCGCGAAAACGGTATTTTTATCACTTTACTGCAAAAACTGATGTTTATCAAAACGATCTAACCGTGATACGCCCGGCGCCCATGGGCAACAAACAGAAGCGCTTGTCGTCGTAAGTGTAACATACGTCTGGCTTCATATCCCTGCAGGGTTTAATACAGGTTTTTTTGGGTGGACTTAGTAAGTATTTGGCATGTTACATAGTTTGTATTAAATATTATCGATATATCAACACCTCCCCCTCAGCCACCACTGTCGTTGACTATAAACAAATCTTTCTGTCTCTAGAATTTCAAGCTGCTCTGCAGAACAAAGTAAATGATAAATAAAATGAACAACAGAGCTCCTGGAGATTGTCCGCCATTGGGCAACTTATTATTAAGCATGTTGTTAAGCGTCCGCTGTTGGGCAACCAGACAAGATTTCGCTTTTGCGTTGCTTTTATCTAGGTTTAATGTTGCCGACAAAGAGACATCATATTTGGGTAATAGACTGAACTCTTGGCTGAAGTGAGCGAGTGAACAACTTTATTTTGTCCGAGTCGGGGATGGGGTAAGAAGGGAGGTGGAATCCCCTTCAGTAGTCCCCTCCTCCTTTCGCTCAGATTGGCTGGGAAAAGGGACAACCCAGGGAGGTACTAGTAGTCACTGTGAAAATCGCCAACGCCAGCCCAAGTAGTACTTGGAGCCGGGTATGCCGGAATGTGACCGCAGCAGCACTGGAGATGAAACTAATACCATCTGCGGCACAGGAAGTTTCAGTTGCCACTTTTAATTTCGAAAGAAGGTAGAAGAATTTTCTGCCACTACTCCAAGGTAGGAGTGTACAGAAAGAGCTCAGGAGAACAAAATCGCCACAAATCTTGTGTGCTTAAAAGCACATGTGCTTAAGTGCGCAACTCAGAACCTGCTAGTCTGGCTCATTTATGAATAACATTTCAATAAAATAATTCGGAAATTAGTGGTAAACCCGCACGCGCGATGCCTACAAAGCGTAGTCCAGGCAAAGGAGCAGCCGCGCCAGGCCCGCCGTGATCGGTGCGCACACTCCAGAGAGGGGGAAAGGCGGTCCGCGCGCCGCGGCCGCTGAGTCCGAGAGTACGTTTCTCCCTCGCCCGATGGAATGGTCTGACCGGCCGCGACAACAGCTTATCGTGTCGCGCCACCCGTTCTCGCGTTTTGCGCACTCGCAGCGATGCCTAGGTGCCAGCTTGCAGTGCGCCGCACAGCTGCAGTACTCGTTCGAGTGCCCACGCACTGGACACCGGAGTGCCACGCCAACAGCGTAGCGTCTTGCGTAGGCCGTACACGCGTCTCGCGGGCTCGTAGAGTCGACCGAGAGTCTGCTGCTGCCGTCGTGACCATGAAATGAGTGGTTGTGGAACTGCCGTGCACCCTCGGGAACGGTGTATCGTCTCTCGTCGAATGGGAACGGCACGCTTCGATTTTAGATGAGCAATGTTCCTCCCTTGTTGTTGCGCCGTCCACACGCCCACTGTGCATGCTCAGCTTGTTGAACGCCCGGTGGTGCCTTACACTTTATTGGCTGCTGGAGTGACAGTGTTGCCGGTGTCTTCCTGAGCCGGCAAGAGACGAGCACGCTTCACGCGCCTTCCATGTTTTATCGTTGTCGGCAGCGGCGTGCGTCGGCGAGTCTCGGTGGGCCATGATTACAAGCAGCCCACAATCATCCGAGGAACGTGCATCGACCTCATCTTCAGCAACTTCAGGGTTCATCCACTGCAACAGCCCTTGACTTTACATTTCACAGACCAGAAGGCGGTCATAATCAAAGCGGAACGCCAACCACAGCTCGGCGTCACCTACGTTGAACATGATGATGATAATGCTTAAATAACGACTAACTCATACCACGTACAACGTCTCTCTCTCTCTTTAATGCCTCTCCTATCTAACACCCCTCCACCCCCCTCCAATAGAATTACGCCATCTTCCCATACGGGAACCCTGAGTAGTATGCGAAACAGCCATGGGGTCAACGCAATTTCCTATTTTCGTAGTTCCGGTAACTGAAAAGTGTGGTAGTTACCATGGAAACCAAACGGTAAATATAACGGTAGCTACGTACCTCAACCTAACGGAAGCGACGAACTGAAAACGAATGGGCACTTGAATCGACCCGATGGCTCCTTCGCATTCTACTCAGAGTACCCCTACAAGAAGATGGTGTAATATTGCTTTGTTTCGGCCACCGAGAGCTTCTTCAGGTTCTCGCCATACGAAAACACATGAAATTCATTATTCATGCAAGATGCAAGAATTATTCCTTTTACTCGCCTGAGGCTACCCTTAAAAGGCAACTGAGGAAATGTGACGGCCGCACGGGAGTCGTAACTGCAACATCTCATCTGGATGTTCACCGCAGTGGAGACCAGGGGTTGGCGACATCCTTGTAGAGTGCTGCGTAAGCTGAAGGGATGTGTTTTTGAATGGTTTTGATCAAAATACTCCATGTTTTCTCAGTGGGATATTAGGTCACAAGGGACTTTATTCGTGTTTACCCCACGTTGAAACAGAATTTTGGTCGGTCGAAGTATTGTTGCTGTGGACCTTTGACATCATAAGTCGTACTGTTAAGGTAGGGAAACTGGCTTAAATTCCTGCTTAAACACACGCCATTTATAGTGTGTTGCAACGGTTAGAGCAAACGATTTGTTTCCTGAAGCTAGCTTAATTATTAGTGCCAAATCGTGCAATTGTAATTACACATACTGGAAAGGTTAGTTGAAGAGCCGCAAATTTTATCTGGCCATGTCAATGCTAAACAGCACACCTTGCGCATAATTTCGCTGTTTGTGGATCACAGCTTTGACTATTGATAAAACCATTTTTGGGAGGCTTTCCTCTGCAGAGAGAATGGATACGATCCGTAGACATGTTGCAAAAGCACCGGCCACTATTATCCTACATATATTTCATTGTTGTGTTGCACGTCTATCACAATCCTTCATTCGACGCCTATCACAATCCTTCGGTATCGCCAGTGGTGGTCACCAGATCTGTTCAGTGAGGTGTAAACGCATAGGCATCAATTCGTTCATGTGCAGTTTTCATCGGGGAGTCATTATCTGCAGAGAGTTGCACGATGCCTGTCCTTTATTTTAGATACGGCTTATATTAAAAACACGAAAATATATATTCTGGATGTTTCCATTCTCAAAGGTAGAAGATACAGCGGAAGCTGGCAGGTCCGCTTCGCCGTGCTAAGTTTGCAAATGATAGATGGATTCATACCCTTGCTGGAGGAATCACGAATGTATTCAATTTCGAATTCAAGTGGTGTTCTCGTGTTATAAACATTAGGTTTTTATAGCAGTAACAGTAGCATGATAGGTACTTTTTTTCTCCTGTTGCATTGGCGAATCTGCCATAAAACCTAGCTCTGTCACCACAATAATGTGGTTGTGGTGTGCTGTACGAACCGCTAGAAGAAGAGCTGCCTGTGTTTTACACCACAAAAAAGACTGAGCGAAACACTCATTTTCCCTAATGCACGGCAAAAAAGAGAAGCGATGATATAGCAGGCATCCAACTCGCCTGCTGACACATGACTGGTGAAATACCGTCTCACCACATTGTCGACGACGATCTGATTCTGCTTGCCTAAAGCTTAGAAACGCCCGCCTCGGCTGCTGCTTGCAAGAGCCCTCAACATCTAGTGCTCTGCACGCAGTATAAGGTCCGACCTTTGGTAAGTTCTTTGACAAGCGTGGGTTTTGGCGCCAGTCAAAACTTTTCAGCAGTGTACAAAACTTATAGGGGAGCGCACGTGGTAACGCGAAATAACTTTGCGTTGAGTTGTTAAATCTCTTAAGACCGGTTGTCTCAACACAATTGCGTACCTGTACAACAAAAATGTGTATGGTTACAATAAAATTGTGTACAGGTCATGCCACGGCGGAAAATGGTTACCATATTTGCATGTGCGCTACAGAAATGGCTTCTGGAAAGAAATGACACAAAAGCATTCATGGCCCGATCACTTGCAAGTTTTTTAAAAGCATTACAAGACAAAAATTGGTGAGTGCAATGCACAAACGTGAGCAGGAGCCAGTGTCTGTCCCTCAACTGCTCGGTAAGTATTGTGCCAGGTGCACCGTAAGTTTAATCTGCTGGGATTTATTTTCATAGTTTGAAAAGTGGGTTGAATGCTGTTTCCTGTTTGCTCGAATACCTGTGAACGTGCAGACGATGCTGGACTAGTGGGATCACTTGTATTTTTCTTACACCAATAATATTAAAGAAGCACGGCTATGCATGATGTACTCTTCTAACTACAGCGTCTAGCTGTCTGTGCTTGCACTCCACGTAAAGCTTGTTCCCAAAAGTTTATCAGTGTGGTTTGTGAGGCGACAGGTCCTGCGTCGTATTTATCCACAGCAGCTGTGAAACTGGGTGCCACTCGGAACACTAACTATTCCGCTCACCGTGTAAAACTACCGTGTTTTGCACGATCAGGTGTTTTTAGGTTTCCTAGGAGTTCTACTTATTCATTTCCACCCCTACCCTGAAGAATTATTATACACGCACTTCTGACAAAGCCGCGCAAAACCCCAATTAAAACTCCGAATATATTTGTAGGAAGTCCGCCATGCAATGGTTTGTTTAAAATTATACACGTTGGTTGTAAATATTCAACGGATTGTGAAGAAATGTAAAACAAATGCACGAATGTTATAACATTTCTTTTGTTTTGTTGGTATTCTTGGTATTTTTTTCCAAATTTAGGTTTAACAGCTGCATGAACAATGTCTTTACATTTTGTAAGTAATTCGGCCTACCGAGGGGGGGTTCAGGCAACAGCCTCTTCAAAACGTTACAGCACAGAACATTGCGAGAGAAATAAGGGGCTTTACTGAAGTAGTGGAAACGAAATATAAATGGCACAGATGATAAAATCAACAAAGCACATCACCAAAGCACTTCAATGACCGGAGGCTTACGGCACGACGGGGCGGACGGCTGGCCGCTTGCTGCCATGCGGGCTCCTTGAAGGTGGCTGGCGGGGGTGGCTTTTCTCTTCTGGCTGGCGGCACTCCCGGCCGGCGACTCCCCGCTGGCGACTCCCCCCGCTAACAAGCACGGCTGCGCTTATCTAGCGTGCACATAACATACCACGCCCCCCTCCATCGCACCGTCTTTCCGCAGTGCGTTCACAGATGGCAGGAGAGGTGGCGCGCGGTAATTTGAATGCAGCAGCGGCAGCGTGGAAGACACGTTGCCGAAATTTTTCTTCAAATTTTCGCAGCTGCCTGGTGACTGCCGGATCATCACTACGTCACCTGCTATCAAGGGTGAAAAATAGGAGCATATTCTTCGCGCAAGGACAGTGCATCGACCTCAGCAGATTCTACTTGACCTGTGCCGTGGCCTATCTCAAGCGGAGCACCACGCCTCCCTGGGCCCTTGCGCTCCAAGCAGCTATAAAGTCAGCGAAAGAACAACTCGTACACACCACTGGCAGCAGCGGCAGCATGGAAGACACGTCGCTGAAATTTTTCTTTAAATTTTCGCAGGTTGGTCTATACCTTTATCCTGTCCTCAAAGTATGTTAATTTTTCGTTCGCTCCTGCTGCTGCCACTTGCTGTCCGCGTGCCGTTTTGTTCGTAACTCGGTCCCTACGCCCTAGCTAAGCAATAGCCATGGGAGAACCGAACACCATATGTCATGAGTGCTCGGATAATATTGATGTGAACAACTGTTTCATACACTGTAGCGAATGGTTGTGTGCATACCACCTAGGGGCCTGTTGTGGGCTTTCGGAGGCGACTTACAAGTCGAAAGGAGAAGATTACAGAAGGTCCTGGAGATGTCCTGACTGTCGAGAGCCCAAATCAAGTGCAACTAGTAGTAATGAAACTGAAGGCCTCCCAATTGCTGCATTGCTCCTGGAAATAAACAGAAAACTCGATGAATTGCTTCCCCTGAAGCAAACTGTAAACGACATAGAAGCATCTGTCAAGTATGTGTCCGAACTATGACAAGGTTCTCGCAGATGTTACTAAGAACAGCAATGAAATCAACAACATGAAAACGAGACTCTCGAAGCTTGAGGAAACAAAAGCAGATGTGGAACTTCAAAGAGTAACTGAAGCAATCAATGAACTAGAATACCACAGCCGCAAGCTAAATGTAGAAATACATGGCCTGCCAGTGAAAAACGACGATTGTCTGATGACCACGATGAATGAAATAGCATCTAAACTGAACATTCTGCTGCTCACTGAACAATCTGTTAGCGGGATTCACAGGCTACCGTCAAAACCTGATAAGGTTCCCGGTGTTATCATTCATTTTTCTTACCTGTCAGCAAAGGAGCGGTGGTTTGCTAAACGAAAGGATCTACCGACAGCGCAGCCAGGCCTTTTCATGATGGAAAATCTAACAGCGTACAACCGGACCTTGCTAAAGAATGCAAAGGATTGGGCTCTCGACAATCAGTTCCCCTACGCATGGCACAGAAATGAAAAAAAGTGTTTGCAAAGAAATGTGAAGGCGCACGACGTCAACTGAGCAAACGTGTTTCCGACTTGGACCGACTGAAATAATGATCATGTCAGCAGTCATAAATTGTACATGTTTACGATGTCTTGCCAAGACGGGGTAGATCCGTCTTGTTTCTTTAATTTTGTTGGCCCAGAACACAAGCGAACCACCCGATGTTTGTACCTAAATTGTCATTCGGCAAAAAATAAATAGGATGACGTAGACCTGTTCTTTAGTAGTCTCAGCTTCCAATTTGATTTTATCATTTCTCAGAAACGTGGTATGGTGAAAACACATCGCCCTGGAAATTACCTAGTTACTAATGTTTCAATCAATATAGGACGGCGTCAAAGGGAGGAGGTATCAGCCTACTGGTCCGTGAAGTTTTTAACGTAAGTCGTGTTGATGAGTTTTGCCGTGTTACGAATGATTACGAAGTTTTGTCTGTTCTCGATGCACGCACTGTGTACTCTGTATTTTATCGTCCGCCAAGGGGAAGGATTGAATCTTTGTTGTTGTTCCTTGAGCAGTTCTTGTCTCACATTTCTGACCTAAACTACAATGTGGTATGGGGTGGAGACTTTAATATTCATATGCTAGCCGAAACTTCAACAAAGCGTGATCTAGAAACACTACTCCAAACGTTTGGCTGTAGAAGCGTAATATCAGCACCCACAAGAGTAACATGCAATACGGAAACAACCATCGACCTATTTATAGCCAATTTTTGCCCAAGTATTATAAAAGCAGGTGTCCTTGCTAATACTGTGAGCGACCATATGCCAATTTTTCTTAGTGTAAAACGCCGACCGCCTCAAACGAACGGGAACAGTGTTATGATGCAATCGATAACACCGAATAGTCCTGAAATGTTTAGCTTTGATCTCTCTTTTACCGACTGGCAAAATGTTTATGGATCCCATGAACCCGACACCGCGTATGAAATTTTTCTGGACAAATTTTGTGCACTTTATCAAAAGCATTTCCCCTCACGTCCTATCCGAAACCACTCTTCAAAAATTAGGAAACCATGGATTACACAACAACTGTATGTAAAGATAAAACGTAAACAAGCCCTCTATAAAAACTTTTGAAAACACGAGACAAGGCAGATTTTACTTTATTCAAGCGATTTCGTAACCAGTTAAACAATGAACTACGTCATGCCAAAACTCGTTATAACGAGAAGTACTTCGCCTCCTGTGCTAATGATAGGAAGCAGCTATGGAAAAAAGTAAATTCCTGACTAAATAGAACGCCAAACAGCCAACCCATCACATTTATCAACAAAAATGGCCTCGAAATTTCTGGACAGTTACTACCTGACACGTTTAATGATCACTTTACCGAAAACAACGATTCTTTTACTAGCACGGATGCCTGTCGCTATATCGCTTCTGAATGCCCCGAAACCATATTTTTACGTCCGACAGATGTTAAAGAATTGACGGCTCTCTTTTCTCAATTAAGCAACAGCTCAGCCTGCGATGCTGATAACCTGCAAATTAAGCCCATTAAATATGTGTTTGACATAATTGCACCTATATTAACGCATATATATAACCTCTCTCTCTTCACAGGTGTTTTCCCACTCAAAATGCAAAAAGCTTAAGTACTGGCAGTGTTCAAAAAGGGTGACAGAACAAAGTTGTCGAATTACAGACCGATATCTATCTTACCGGTATTCTCCAATGGTCTTGAAAAAAAGTTTTTCGGTCGCCTTTCGGATTTCTTTGAAAGTAAAACCATAATTACACATAACCAGTTTGTTTGCTTTCCGCAAGCATCTGTCAACTCAGTCTGCCCTCGTTGATTTAAAAGAATCTATCTTAAAAAACCTAGATGAACGCTTAATAATGCTTGGTGTTTTCCTCGACCTAAGCAAGGCATTTGATTCTACTAGTCATTCACTGCTCCTTAAAAAGCTAGGTTGTTATGGTGTTCACGGTGTTGCCTTAAAACTTATCGCTTCATACTTAGCAAATAGAACCCAGTATGTACAGTTAGACACCCCTTCCAAAATTAAACCGGTGAAAATTGGCGTTCCCCAAGGAAGTATATTAGGCCCTCTTCTTTTTAACATATACATCAATGACATAGTAAATGTAGATTATGACACTAAATACGTTATTTATGCTGATGATACTACTCTGCTATTTAAATCCAACAAAGTGAGTACCCTAATACAAAATGCAAACTCAGTGTTAAAAAGCATCTATGAATGGTGTGTTGAAAATAGCCTGAAAATAAACAAAGGCAAAACTAAAACAGTACTATTCCATGCAATAAACAAAAACATCACAATTGAGCAGATGTAACTTTGGCCTCCTCAAAAATTGCAATCGTGAGCTCAATGACAACATTAGGCGTTTGGTTTGATGAACATATGACCTGGAGTCATCACGTACACTGTCTTACTGGCAAACGTTCCCAAATCGTAGGTACACTTTTTCGTGTTTGGTACCTCCCTCGCAAAATCAAATTACTGATTTACAATGTCTTATTTTTCAGTTCACTAATTTACTGGAACTTAGTGAACTGAAGGGCACTGCAGGGCAAAGGCCTCTCCCATTATTGGAGAATAATGGGAGAGGCCTTTGCCCTGCAGTGGGTGTAGATAGGCTGGTGATGATGATGATGAAGTTACTGGAACCTTGTTTGAGGTACAACATCAGCAACAAACTTAAATTGTCTCTTCCTACTTCAGAAAAAAGCAATTCGAATATTTTGCAATAAGCCGTACGATTTTCCTACAGAACAACTTTTCAGTGGGCTCAGGGTATTAAAAATTGTACAATTATTTTCTTATCGTTTGGCATTACTGTACAACAGGGAACAAAAAAATAATTTAAACGATATTTGTAATATAGCTTCTCTGGAGCGTCATAATACTTGCTACAACACACGATCTCCTGATTTCTGGCAAATACCCCAATCAAGAACTAATTATGGAGTACAAATGCTACGCCACAGATTACTAACCTTGTTAAATTATCTTATTGATCAAAACGTAAATCGTGGACACCAAATAAACCTACTGGAATTTTACCTTCAGCAGTGATCTATACTTCGTCTTTGATTGTATTTCTTCTTAGGTATTTTTTGTAATCCTATTTCTCCCGCGTTTTTCTTGGCACTATGTGTTGACAAAAGTGTAACTTTTTACTACATTATACTGGTGATTCTTGTTTGTAATTTATTTCTGTGATGACAAAGATGTCAATCTCTGATGATTACATTGTACTGGTGGTTTTTGTTTGTATTGTTTTATTATTATTATTTTTAACTTCTCTTCTCTTCTCTTTTTTTCTTTTTGTTCTCGTCTCGCTGTCTTGCTGCCCTGTGCGTCTACCGGGCTTTTGGGCTGGTGAAGTTGCCTGCGAGCAACTTTTTCCCAAATCGTCCGTCGTACTGTTTTTGTAAACTTTGCGAGAAATAAAGTCATTCATTCATTCATTCAGCGACGCGACGGCTGAGAGGGGAGAATTCCTACAATTTTAAAACAATAATGTAGTGAACAGCAAACCATTTTATACGACAAAATAACAACATGACGGCCTAAGATTGTTCTCAGCATAGTTATAGTTATTACATCTCAGGTGTCAAGTTTTTGTTGATTGTACTACTATCATCTACTAATCTTACTTTTCTGAGAGCGTTCGAAGAATTCCTCTCTACATGCTACTGCTGTGGTCGCACGCATGGCTGCGACTCTGGCGATGGCTGCACCAATGAAGAAAGATGATCTGGGCGCCAGACATGTAGCAAGTGTGATCGCACAACACCAAAGAAATCGGGTGAGAACTCCTTTGCCCATGAGCACGATGGCCGCGGAAAAGCTCTCGCTATGATGTAAAATTTGAATGAGGATTCCTGGTGTTGTGTGGTGTGCAACTTAAGCGGGCTAGCTCAATGTGGTCACAAAAGGGTAACTAATCTTCGCACCTGTGATAGAATAAGAGATCCGCGTCCTGCTAATGCCCGCCAAAAAAACGAAGTGGTTGCCTGAAGTGGCTTTTCTTTTGGCATCTCATGAAAATTAAAAACTGTGTTTAAGCAACGCCGCCTGTATTAACATTGCCTGACGCGTGGCGCGCTTTTCAATGGAAAGGGTAGGGAGGCTTAGTTCAGGCACTGATCCGCTATGTGGCGCGTGCAGGCGGACATCTCGCCTTACGTCACTGCTGGCGAGTCGCGAACGCTGCACCCACTTCTACGACGTGTGTCTGTCAGCTTGCCTGTTGGGCTTCAAGGGCCGTTTCGCTTACATCTTAGCCGCGACGGGACGCTAGTTCTGTGGCGCACTGGGGATCTCGTTCAACGTGTCGCTAGTTCATACTTGCTGCATTTTTCCAAAGATGAAGACGGAGGCGGACTGAAATAGTGTAAGAACATAGTGATTGTCGGGTAGACATGTTGCTAACAGAAAAACGATAATGATACAAGGTAGAGCTGTGTTTACAATGGTGTATTTACCATACTCATTCAGAGGCTAGTATAACAAACCACGATGGAAGGGAGCACCGCGCAAGCCAGGGAGCAAACGTGCTTCACCGTCAGCGTCCTCTTCATATCTCTTCTTGAAGATGATGATGCCCGATAGCACAGTACATGAATGCCGTCCTATTTGTGGGGAATCTAATTAATGCCCCGTAACACAACCCCCCCCCCCGGTGGTAGGAGCGCCGTCTGGGTGCTTGTCGGAGTAAAGCTGTAGGTTGCGAGCAGTATGGCTTAAGACGCACGACGTGGACGACGTCTGTTTGTGGAGAGCGAGATGAGTCTTACAGATCCAGCGGGGTGATTTCGTAATTGACCTCAGTCACTTGGCGTACGACACGGTAGGGGCCGTAGTACCTGGCTAGAAGGAGCGGATCGGAGACTTAATGGGGAATTGACGGATGGTTCAAAGGAAAAGCAGAAACGTCCGGTGCACAGAAAGGAGCAAGGGTGGCTATGGTGAGTCCTTCGGGAAGGACTTGAGTGTGAAATCCAAAGTTCATGACAGGCAAGTTAACGCTGTTGTGCTTGATGGTAACAACAGTGTGTGGGAGGGCAACACCACGCGTCAGGAGAACGTCTACGATGGAAGCGGCAAGGTAGTCTCCATCAGGAACCGCTGTGGAAGTAGCGAGAGGAACATAGGTCGCTGCTTGACTCGGCAGGCGAACGTATTCGCAGGAGCATAGGCGCAGCGGGGGTGCGTCGCTATCAAAAGCCGGTAACTCCAGATGCAGAAGTCCCGCTGAACAATCGATGAGCGCGGCATGTTCACACAAGAAATCGCGGCCAAGGATAATGTCGTGAGGGCATTTGTCCAAAACAAAGAAAACTACAGTGGTGTTGTGGCCGGCAATACTAACACGAGAGGTGCACATTCCAGCGATGGCCGGCGTACCGCCGCCAGCAACTTGAACATACGACAGAGCAGGCGTCATAACTTTACGTAGGCGGCGACGGAGATTTGCACTCATTACCGATATATGCGCCCCGGTATCAATTAGAGGACGAACAGGCACGCCGTCAACATTCACGTCAACTAAATTGTCTATGGTAGGTAGCGTCAAAAGAAGATTTTCGGTCGAGGTCGGGAATGCAGCATCACCTCCGGGAGCTGCATTTTCGGATAGGGCAGCCATTATTTTACTGATATTTTTCTTTCCGGAGTATTTAGGGAAGAAAAAATTGCGTGCACGTTTTTTGTTCAGGCGCTCACTTCTACGATTACTTTCCAATAATATCACGTGCTTGTAAACTCCAGAAAATTATAGGAAACAAACGTATAAGCAGCTGGGATTCCGCCACGCAGTCCGGGCGCTTCTACAGTACAGTCCTCAATTTTAGAAGTGCGTACCGATCGGAGTGCGAACAGCGGAGTCAAAACAATACCTAAATGCGGAGGGGATAGAGGTGGGATGCTCCACTCAGAAAATTTCAGGGCCTGTGATCCGACTAGATAAGCGCGCAAAGCCGGCGTCAGCCTGCGGCAGCGCAAGGGATTTTGCTTCGTGACAAAGGAAGTTTTATCAGTTACAGACCAAGACAGACAGGCATGGTGTAAAACAAGAAGGCGTAGGAGCGCCGCCTCGGCAACGCTAAACAAACTTTCCGCTATTTTGCATAGTTTCCGAGAAGCGGCGCTGGCTGGCGGACACGAAAGCACGCTGGAAGGATACGGAACGGGAAAGGGTAGGAGAGAGCAACAGGAGAGTGGCTGTTTGGCCATTTTTCGCTCACGCGTTAAGCAATGTTTATACAGGTGGCGTTGGTTTAAGAGTGCTTGTCGGCGGGGTCAACAGGAATGGCGCCGAATTGTCCGTCAGTCTAAATAGAAAATAAATTCGGTTCAGGTAACGTTGAACCGTTACACTGGCGCAGCAACCAGGTGCGCTTACCACTACGTGAACTAGCTGTCCTTACAAAAGAAAGGGAACTATATTTAGGCTCACGCGAGAGCCTTGACTGCTGTACGCGGTGGCAAGTGCTTAGGACGGGGGCACTTTGAGGGAGCTCAGACTTGGGGGAATCTGCCTAATGAATATTGGCCAGTCTGCCTCACGGAGTAATACGCGCAACAAGACTAAATCGAAAAGGGGGCTTACGAACACAGCAGTAGGGAAGTTTTTATTATCATTTCCCATTTAGAGCACGAGCACTTACACAATGTAAATATTAAAACGAAAGACAGATATGTAAGTTTCACTAAATGTGTCAGGTACAGGAAACAGTTCAAAGGTAAAAGAATAGCACAGAATATTTTTCCTTGCACAAGAAAAGCGAATCAAAGCCGCATGAGGGTTCAGAAAAATGGCAATAGAGCACCGAGAGAGAGATTATCCTCTGCCGAACGTGCAATGGGAGCCAGCCATAATTGTGCCGACGGCGCGAGTGGAAGCCTCCTGGCGATGGAAGGAAGCGGAACGAGCTTCGGAGGGTTATGTCCAAAGAACAGGTCAAGGGGGCATTGCAGAGGTTGCTGAGTTAGAGAAAGTTTTTCAGCATATCAACAAAATATCAAACTAGCGCTCTCGCTTTTCATTATTGGAAAGTTCGGAACAACCGGCCCCTTCCCCAATGTTTTCAGTGCTCAATAACTGGACGTTCATTTCGGGTTGTTAAATTCAAGACAATGTGGTGCACGCATGCGTGGAACAGGTAACAAAGTGTTGTTCACTCTTTTGCAACAAATGTCTGCTCACAAACAGCTCTCAAGCCATTTATCAGCAGACGAAAAATTGTAAGGGTTTATAAAAATCAGAAAGTATGTTTCTTATTCTATCTTGTTATTCTGATGGGATACCCCAAGTGCTTCGCAATTTATTTTTGCATGCAACAATATAAGGCGTTACAGCAACATCTACTGAACGTGAGGGGCAACCGCACTAGAGGTGTAAAAAATTCTTTGAGCAATAACGATTAACATCTCCTTATGTTTTAAATATGAAAATGATCTTCGAAAGTGGCTGACTTTGTTTCAGAATTTAAGGAAATACGTGCCGCACGTAGGTGATACGAGTGGACAAAAAGGCATCTCAAAATACCGTGCAGAAAGGCATGCAGAAATTAGTACAAAAGGAATCAGTAAACAAAATTAGGGTCCAGAATTTTGCTGCGGACACTGCATTATTGATAGCAGCTTCCGCACCGCACCCTCGCTCTAGAAACCTAAACTTATGGACGCATAAACTCTGAAATAGGTTTGCTGATTTTTCTTTAATTTGCGCTTATGTCTTTTTTACATGCCTTCACAAAAATTAGGCGTAGAACATAAGAGGAATAAAAAGACAGATTTTACTCTTTTTCTCAGTTGCCAAATACGCAGGGACGACGCAAGATGGACTTCTTGGAATCATGATGCTCTTCTTGTTTATGTACTCCTCGCAGTGCACTTGGCACACCTCATTAATGTAATGTATAATTAGGTAATTCAATAGCACCGTCCGTCTGTAAAATGACCAGACAAGCAGTCGCCGAAGTTGTGAGTACCTTACAGTAAACACCCTATGCATGGCGGGGCGAAATGCAGAACTGCTACATTTTGGCAAAAATTATGAGGCCAATTTTATAAGTGCTTTTTCTAATGCTAGATGGAAATTCAGCATTGTTGCCAGCAGAAGTATGACGTCCTCCAGGATAGTACAACCATCCAGATAAACAATTGGCCGCCATCCCGCTCTGCGACCGTGAATGTCCAACGAAGCTGTATCAAGTGCCACACTTGCTGATGGGGGGTGTTCTCATTTTATTTATTGCATCCTTAAAGTCCCGAGGGCATTAGATAAGGCATTACACAGATTTTATTATTATTTTACTGTAATGATAGTGATAATGGCTTTGTGATCGGTGGGGTAGACCATGATTGGTTCCGTCACCATCTACACATGAGAGTGTTAGAGTTAACTGAATGAGTTTATGCGGTTTGTAGCCACACGGGCGCTTCGAATGACGCCAAACGGTCCTTTCGAAAGCAGATGCAACCTAATATTTAGCGGAATGCGTGGTAGGGTGTTCCCATTGCTCACAGGGCCTTATCATCCATCGTGCAGTTTGATGTTTGTTCTGTGGCTTTTTTTATTGAAACGAATACTTAGCTCTATCATGCACGCCCTAAACCCTGACGCATGCGCCCGGCGTCTTCGACGGCAACTGCTGGGTCCTGCCTAGGTTGTTTGCTTGCGACACGAAATTCCCTGACCGAGATGCTAACAGTTCTGCTGTAAACTTAAGCAGTTCCGCTCGTCTGGGAAACTGCGCGGGTGTGTACTTTAGTACGATAACGGGAATGGGTCCAGCATGCAGAATGCTACTTATCATCATCATCACCATCCTATCTACGCCCCTGCAGGGCAATGACCTCTCCTATTATTCTCCAATTATCCCGGTCCTGTGCTAACGGCGACCAATTGATCCCATCAAAGTTCTTAATCTCATCTGCCCATCCTGCCACGCTCGCCTTCTCCAGGGATCCACCCTGTTACCCTTAATGACAGGCGTTTATCTTGCCGTCGCATTACATGCCCTGCCCACGTCCATTTTTTCTTCTTAATTTCTACTGCTTTGTTTCTTTTCTGGCCCACTCCGCTCTGTTCTTGTCGCTTAATGTTGCACCTGTCATCTTCCGTTCCATTTCTCACTGAGTCGTCCAAAATTTAAGTTGAACGCTCTTAGTGAGCCTACAAGTTTCTTCCCCGTAGGTGAGTACCGGTACGCGTCAGCTGTCATACACTTTCTTCTTCAGGGACAATGGTAGGTTGCCATCTATTACCTGTAAATGCCTGCCGAATGCTCTCCACCCCATACTCACCCTTCTAATTGTGTCTGCCTCATGGTTGGGACCCTCGGTCACGACGTTGCCTAGACTGACTTTCCATTTTAAGTTTCTCACGTTCTCTCGCGTTTTACTGTTCAAATAAAACAGGTCCAAGAAATATTTGTTTACTTGTGTTTTAGTGACCCTACGGAATTTAAGGAACCAAGTTTCGAACGGGTATTGTCGGTGCTCGTTTATAATGATGATGGTTGTAGTTTTTTGGCGCAAGGCCAGCTGGGGCAAAGAGCGCCAAACAAAGGTATCAAAAAGAAAATAGTAGCTACTAAAGCCAGAATAACAGTAAAATCAATTAACAGCAATGGTGACGGCTGGTGTATGGGCCAGTTTTGATTACGCATGATAGGAAATGAGGTTTAAAAAGTTAACATCAGACAAATATTTAAAAACGCGTTGCACAGAGACCATGGCATTATCACGCAAAAACAAGAAAAGGTGTAGCGGAATGTGTTGTCTGTATAGTTCCTTGGAGTGTCTGTGTCTTGCTGTGTCGAATGCCTTGCATGTTATTAGGATTTGGACTACGGATAGGCCCTCCCGACACCTGCTACACCCAGGTCTTGGAGAGCTATAAGCAGGTGCGAGTGTGTTACATGCATGTGGCCTATCCGCAACCTAGCTAAAGTAACTTAAATGTGTCTGTTTTGTGAGTCAGTAGCGTATGGTCCCAAGTGTGGTTTGATTACGTGTAACTTGTTATGTGTCTGTTCACTCCAGTGTGTTTGCCATGTCTTGGTTGCGAAGTTGGTGTCTAATGTGTGGCTTCATATCTGTGAACGGCAGTTTTGCTATGCCCACTGAATTCAAAGTGTAGCAGCAGTGGCCATTTCATCTGCGGTTTCATTCCCGGATATTCCACAATGGCCAGGAACCAAACATATTGTTATTTCAAGACTTGATGCGTGTGCCACCACAAGGGCCTTAAAAACAAGATTGATTACATAATTTTTTTAGCGTTTTCTGGACAAAAGTGCACGTACAGCACTAAGAGAATCTGTAAACACTATGGACTTTGGAATTTGATGTAGGACAATGTAATCTAAAGTGAGTAAAATGCCGTGTGCTCCAGCTGTAAAAATGCCGTTGTGGGAGTTCATTCTTTTTGCCACATTAAAGTTCGGTCCGTGCGCAGCACAAGATACAGCATCAGCTGTCTTTGATGCGTCGGAATAAAAGTCTGCACACTGGTACTTAGCCTGTAGGAAGAGGAAATGCTGCATAATAACTGCCCTTGGTGCCCTGTTTTTGTCGAACTGCACAAGAGACAGGCCACAGCAACAATCCCTGGCTTGCCATGGTGCAATAAAATCAATGATGGATGTCTTGTGGATGTATGAAAATGACACTGGTAGCTCAGAAGCTTTTGTTCTCACTCTGAGAGGGAACGGCGTGGGAATAATGTACGGTTAAAAAAGAGCTTCTGTGAGGATGCATCATGAATTGTCGAGTTAAGAGGATGATTTGTCAGAGACATGATTTTAGAGGCATGCAACAAGTCAGTGTATATCCTCTGGTGATACAGAGACTATTTGTGGCACTCTGCATAGAGGCTTTCAACAGGGCTGGTGCGAAAGGCGCCACAAGCAATGCGAAGCCCAAAATGCAGAACTGGGTCAAGCATTTTAAGTGCCGTTTTACTTGCAGACCCATATGCGACGCTGCCCTAGTCCAAGCGAGATCCTACCAGTGCAGTATAAAGACGCAGGAGTAGCTGCTTGTCTCAACTGTACGATTGGTGAGAGATGACTTTAAGGATATTCAGTTTTTAGGCATTGTGCTTAAGCATTCTCGGATGAGGAAGAAATGTTTGTTGTCGAATGTTAGGCCTAAAAACTTGTGCTCCTTTTTAACAGGAATTGACACGCCGTTTAGAGTAATTTCAGGGTCCACATGGATCCCTCAAACACGGGTGAACAAAACGCAAGTAATTTTTACGGGGTTCAGCTTAAAACTGTTTGTGTCCGCCCAGCCAGCAAGTTTGTTCACGCCGAGCTGGACTTGACGTTCACAGATTGACATATTAAATGATTGGAAAGATATCTGGACATCACCTACATCAACTGAACAAGAAATGGTTGGTGGCAATGCCTTACGGAGTGAGTTCATCTTCCCTATGAAGAGTGTGCAGCTCAAAACACCTCCTTGAGGCACGCCATTCTCCTGAACATTACATTACATGAGAAAGTGCACTACCAATTCTTACACG
This sequence comes from Haemaphysalis longicornis, assembly GCF_048455015.1. NCBI lineage: Eukaryota > Metazoa > Arthropoda > Arachnida > Ixodida > Ixodidae > Haemaphysalis > Haemaphysalis longicornis. The sequence goes on from NW_027526233.1 coordinate 13,474,141, forward strand.
GAAAGTTCGTTCAGACATGTAGATAGAAAGAGTGCTAAGCATGTTGTCCGAACTACCGGATGACTTCAAGTCACTCAAGATGCCGTATCGCAATGCCGTGCCGTAGGCCTTTTCCATATCGAAGAAGACTGTAATGCAGAACTGTTTGTGAATGAAGGCATCTTTTATGTAGGATTCCAACGCAACAAGCTGATCATTGGTGGAGCGCCCCGCCCTGAACCCTGCCTGGCAGCCCTCGAGAAGACCGTTGTACTCAAGGAAGTACACGACCCTGCGATTGATCATCTTCTCGCAGAGCTTGCACAGGCAGCTCGTCAGGGCTATAGGACGGTAACTTGAGGGGGACGACGGGTCCTTTACCTCCATCAAAAAAGCCATTACTATAGCCTCCCTCCAAGGCTTTAGAATCTGCCCCGAAAGCCCTATTGTATTATATAGATATAGAAGTGTTTCGAGTGTGTCTGCGTGTAAGTGTTGCAACATTGTGTATGTGATGTTGTCTGGGCCTGGAGCTGAGGGTTTTCACGTGCTCAGAGCTGCCCTCAGCTCATGTAGTGAAAACAGGGAGTTGTAAGAAGTCTGTGATTTGTTGTTGTCATGTAGGTACTTCTTTTCACTAGAGTCTTTACAGTTCAGGAAAGTGTTCGTGCAGTGTGCTGAACTAGACACGTGTTGGAAGTGTTGCGCGAGTGTGTTAGCCTGGTCTTCCAGTGTGTCCCCTGTTGTACTGACCAGGGGCAGGCTGTGTGTCTGTTGTCCTTTGAGTTTGCGTATACGCGTCTATACCTTGCGTGTGTCTGTGTAAGAGTTTATGGATGTTATGAATGAGCGCCAACTATCTCTTTTTGCCTCATTTATATTTATATCAACATTTTTTATTCGGGAGAATAAATTTTATTTCGGACCGATTGATCGCAATGATAGAACAATGCAGTCAACAGGGCGAAATCCGCTGATAAGTGCACGAAATAGTCTGGTGAAATATTGTAGCGCTAGACAGGTTTTTGTAAAGGAAGGACTTCTGTATTTCCTGTGAAAAGCTATGTGGGTTTGTAACTACACGGCTATAAAAAAAAGGCCTAGCGGGACCATTTGCCACGCTATCCGCTGGAGGCGGCGTGGTCTCCGGCGTGTTCCAGCGTTACATTCCAGCGCGCGCCGGATCCACGCGTTTCCGCGTCCGGCGTGTAACAGCGTCCGGCGTATTTCAGCGTTAGGTAGTCCTATAATCAGGCATAATATGGAAACCGAGCTAGAGCACCGCTGGGTTCTCAGATACAGCATGGGTGTGTTGTTTTATTTTAATGAAACGGCGGCGTCTCTAAGATTTGGGGTGTAAACCGGAACAGAACCAAAAACCGGAACCGACCGAGACTTTTCCTGGAACTGAACCGGAACAAGAACCGTTCTTTTACAGCACGCTGTACCCATACCGGAACTGAACCGATAAAATAAATAACGGTTACTTGTTCACGAAAAAAAAAACGGTTCAACCAACCGTTGTTGATATAGCCCGGTCAGTGCCACCGAGAAGGTTTCGTCTTTACGTGTCATTAGCTTCGTGACAGCCACCCGCCGCAGTGGCTCAGTGGATAAGGCATTGTGCTGCTGAGCACGAGGACGCGGTTTCGATTCCCGGCCGCAGAGACTGCTTTTCTGATGGAGGCGAAAAGCAAAAACCCCAGAGTGTACGAGATTTCGGCAGACGTTAAAGATCCCCAGGTGGTCAAAATTATTCCGGAGCCCTCCACTACGGTGCGCCTCATCGACTGCACTGCGTCGGCGCGTTAAACCCTTGAATCAATCAGGTTCATGACAGCCCACAGATTTTACCCCTTAGGTCAATAGTAACGCTATCAACGCCCTGCCTATTGGTGGTCGCAGCTCGAGGAAATCAGTGCGCACTAGAATTGAAACAGCATGTTGCGGCTGGTCGCTAACAGAAAATGTTACCCTCGTCTGTGCAGGCAATAACGGAACATATGCTTTGCACCTCACAGAACCGGTCTCGCTGCGAATATGCAAGCGTTGTACATTGACACATAGTGAAACATAAAATAACGAAGGGATATATTTTTGCAAATCATCTCGTGAAATATTTTACTTTTGTACGATTCACAAAAAAGTGAAGGTGCGCTTTTTCTTAATCCGTTTTACTTTGTTGGCAGCGCAATAACCGGTTGTGACTTCGACATGGTAAAAAAGCGCACTCAAACGAGGACACAAGAACAAGGCGGTGACACGGGACGAGCGATAGTGTCACCGCCTTTTTCTTGTGTCCTCGTTTTAGTGCGCTTTTTTACCATGTCGAAGTCCCATCACCAACTAGCCCAAATTTCTGCCCTGAACCGGTTGTGTATTACCCTGCATAATATTTGGATGAAACAGATCAATTTCGTCAACAAGGAGCAAGGTTTGGTGGGTTATTGGTCACAAGGGGCTGCGACAAGACCATACCTCCCAACAACCTCCAGCGCTCTTGTCATGGTCTATACTTGCATCGACGGGTCTGTGCTCAACATCGCGCCCTGCCACTGCTCTGAATTTGACAATTGCAGATTGTTTGCAGGGGGTCCTCAGGGCAGCCGCACTGAACTTCGGCTAAATCTGCCAATTCGGAAATACATAAAGAGCATTCGGGTCCTAAAGCTCTTGTAAGACCTACGATAGTTTATATTGGTGATAGAATGTCTTAGACTGTAGCTGACTCAGTTGACTGGCTGAATTTCGCTGAGTGATCGGAACTTCATGAAAAAAGCTGGTGGGGGAGTTGGCGCATTGTGATAGAGAAATAGAGGGCGACTGCCGCGAGGACACAAGAAAGAACGACGGAACAAGCGCTTGTTCCGTCGTTCTTTTTTGCGTCGTTGTTTAAGTCGGGCTCTATTTTTCGATCTACCGGATGGAGAACACTAAAGTCTTATCAATCCAACACTGCATGGCGATGTCCTGATACGTTTTCGTGCGTTCCCTTGCCGATCTGAGGAATTCTGCCACTGCCTGGCTGGTGTGAAAACCCGTCTAAACAAAAATATGGATGGGCAGGTCGGACTTCAGCTTGCTGCAACGTGCAACAGTGACCCCAGCCTTAAATGATCCAAATTGTCCTATTTTATATTTCCTGTATATGCGGACGAATACTCGATGCTTTCATACTGTGGTGTAAAACCGCTTACACTACTCCTCCTAAAGTTTCAACACTTTTGTGAGCGGAACAATACATAAGCTGTGCTTGAAAAACTTAATGCCGTGCCTAAGCCCACAAATAGCCTTCCGGCGCCGCGTTGCGGGGAACACAGCGCTGCTCTATGAACGGGGGGAATTCGACCGATTCGCCGTTGACGCATCATTAGTGCTTGTAAAGCACGCGTAACAGGTTAAACGGACTGGTGGGCGACCACCTCTTGGCGTTGTACTTCCGGGTCATGTCCTCCATCATCACCTGCACGCACGAAACTGAAATATGACCAGGCATAAAAGGGCCGTAAAGAGTGTCCATTGTACCGTTACAACAGCTTGCCCCTTTCGCAAAGCCTTGCTGCCACGGTGCGGCTCGCAGAATTGTCCTCTTTGCCGACGGAGGTTTACAACTTGGTCATCGGCCTCCGGACCCCAACGTCGAGGTCTGCGCAGATGCCGTGCCTCCACACCAGGCCCTATCGAATATCCTGGATCGTGTGCAGCGACCTGCACGCGGAAAGCGTAACGTCGCATGGCCGATTGTGGATTAAGGCCGATACAGATGCACCTATTTATTTATTTATTTGCGATACTGTTAAAGGCCTACGTGAGGGGGTATTACAATGGGGGATGTGGCAGCGATTGCTCAAAACAAACGAGGACAAATAAGGAACGTCAAGGACCCCCAGCGCTCTCTAACAAATGAAATTTTATTGTTTTGACGCAAGACCTATATACCTACAAAACTGCGCAACATCATCAGACACACTAAAAAAAATCCCTACAGGGCACACAGCTAACACGTGTTGGCTCCGGACATGATATACAAGATGATAGCAGCGACATTTCTTTGTCCTACAGAGCCACTGAAGGGTGGCTTACGCACTTGTTTGGTACCTAGAAATATAAAACCCCTTCACAATCTCTCTCTAAGATGTTGTGGTGTTGCTATCGCAGTTAGAAACGAGATATCGTCGTTTTATTATGAAACTTACGCTTCTGTTGAAATGTCTTGGGCACAAAGCGTGAAAACATCAGGCAATTTCTTAATAGGCGTCTGCTAGCGCTTACCAGACACCGATCCATCTTTCGTAGAGGAACTTCGTGCAAGTAGACCTTTTGCCTCGAATCACTGCCTTGCTAATGCTGTGTACATTTTTGGGGACTTTAATTTCCCTCCGATGAATTGCTGGCTTGTGCCAGCCCTCGGTAGCTCTTCAACTGAATTATTTAACCTAACTTTCGACTTCAGTCTTGTGCAAGATATAAACGATCACACTCGAGGGTCTGACATCTTAGACCTTGTATTAACAACTGCACCGGAAACCATAGGATACCTCAATAGTTTCAGTGATCATAAGCTCCTTCAGTTTACATTTAACGTTCCCTTGAAAATTTGCAGTGCCATTCTTAAAAAAATATGTGATTGAAATATGGCCAATTACAGTAAAATGAAAGTCGAGTTGGAGGAATTCATCAGTGACTCCTTGCTACGCTTATTCAGTTGTAGTTGTGCAAATGACGGCTGACGGCTCTTCAAAAACGAGATAGCCGAACTGGTTGACAAACGCGTTCTTTTTATCACTATTAAAACGATATATCTAATCCGTGATTCAACACACAACTCAGAAATTTGCCAAAGAAATAGAAACGATTTCATAAAAGTGCTAAAGTTACTTGGCCATGAGCCAAGTAACATGGGCAAAATATACATGGGCCAAATATAAGGAATATCTCAGAACTTTAGTACAGTGCCAAGCGAAAGTACGTTTTTTGAGGATTTACCTCCACGGTTAAGAAATACCTCACAAAATTTTGGAAACAGTTTCAGACTATCGTTGTGATAATAACATAGTTGTATATGGTGTCAACGGTATTCCCCTGGAGGACCATGCGTCTACGGATGCATTCAGGCTTTTTTTCTCGTCGGTATTCGCTCAGGAAGATGATTACACCGTAGCCATGGCTCCGAACCCGATTACAGATATATGCAACCAATAATACAATCCCAGAAGGCACCGTTTCACTTCATGTGGTGTCGATATCGTCAAAAATAATAAAGAACATCATGCTCATCTCTAGTCAAATTCTGCTCCACATCTACAGTAAATCATTGTCATCAGCTCACTTACCTGCCGACTGCAAAATCAACAAGGTAGTTCACAATCTCAAATCCAATAACGAAGACGCACCGAAAAATTACCGCCCGATTTCCCTGACATGCGTCGGCCGTAAATTAGTGGAGCACATAATTGCGTCGAACTTATATAACCACCTCGAATCCAACCACTTTTTTTTTTCATCCGTCGGCATGGTTTCAGAAAAGCCGTGTTATTTGATGCCCATGTTGCAGCCTGGAATTTACAACTGTCTTGCACTCTAACCTGAATGTAAACCAATATACTGCATTTTCCTGGATTTCGCAAACGCGTTCGACTATGTAGCTCATTCCCGCCTAATTTCGAAATTATCAGCCCTCACTTAGCTTGTTCAACTTTATTATGGATTCTGAACGTTCTGTCCATGCGCCAACAATTTACCATCACGGAGGTCAATAATTTTTCTCACACCTTGTTGATGCCATGGAGTACCGCCGGGCAGCGTCCTGGAACCGTTGATGTTCCTGACCTACATAAATCACCTGCCGCTGAACATTTTATCCCGGGCTGTATTAAATATCGTACGATTAGTAGCCTTAACGACCACGTTTCTTTACAAAATGACTTAAACCTAATTTACAATTGGTGTGCAGCCTGGCAAATTTCTTTTTATTTGAGTGTTTGCAAAAGCAATCTCTTTTAGTTGAAAACGCTATAATTGTGAACGCCTTTATTATCAACAACAAGAGCAGTTTCACCACCAGCTTCCTGATAATATCGGGGTGTTCATCTAACAACTAACTTCTCGAGGAGTACCAGCATTACTGTACTGCTATCTGCGCAAATGCTTTTAAATAACTCGCTTTTCTGCGACGAAACTTTCGAAGCGCACCAACCCTTTTTCCTAAACAGGCATATCTATACTTTCTTCGTTCGTAACTAGAGTTCACTTCAGGAATCTGGTCTGCTCACCAAAACTACCTACTTTTTTCTTGGAATCAATTTAGAACAGAGCTACAAGTTTTATTACACCCAGATATGACCGTCATCTTAGCATTAACAGAATCAAGCAAGATTTATCACTTTAGCCGCTATGCACCCGCCGCACTATGGCGCTGTTATGCACATTCTTCTAACAAATAGTTAAGATCAGACAAAACCTGCTGCCTCTTTGCGCTACAGTACGCGTGTCACAACGCCTTCATTATAATCATGGCTTCATGACCATTTGAAACCAAATCTTTCTAGCTTTACCAGCCAACGGTTCTTTCTTAGCGCGCGAGACAACCAACTCCTAACGCCTCGGATGCGGTGGAGGGAGAGAGAGACGGAGGAGGGTTTCACTCACGTAGCCCACTAAAGATATCGAAGCGAATACCCAGCGTTCCGCGCGCGGAAAGGCCGAGTCGCCAGCGGTGCCATCGGCGGTACGGCTTTGTCTTCTGCTTGAGCGACGGTTGTTTTGGGCCTGTTTTGGTGCATCTTCGTGTCCCTTGCGTGGTGCCTTCGCACGGCTTCATTAACTTGTTCGACAGCCCCTCCACGGTAACCCGCACCCTACGCAATGAAATGGTCCTGCGGCAAACATACGTTAACGATTGGTATGCAGGGAGAGAAAACATAATTTAAAGACCACATACAGGCACCTGGCCGCTAGAGAAACGCGACCTTTTGCGCACTGCTTGCCGCGAGCGGAGCGAAAAGTGGCGCAATGGGTCAAGTCACGCTATCATGTGGCATTCAACGCGAAAGAAGCGGGTTAACTAGCAGCTGTGCTCGGTCACCGTGTGTCTCACCCGTCTCAATGTGAGCTAGTAGTTCAATTGGTAAGACAACAGGCTTTTGCTCCGTTTTTTTCTTAGGTCCAGGTTCGATTCCTGGTGGTCCCAGTGATTGCTTTTATTTGTTCGCGGGAGTTTTCGATTGACGCTGACGGTCCCGACAGAACCCTTCGGGAGAAGGGGTAAAAAGCTTCGCTTGACAGCCACGTGGATCCGGTAAGCATTTCTTTCTTTATCCCTTATATTGTTTTGGCGGAAGGGGAGGGAAATGTTTTATATTCTTCTGCCGCGTGCATTGTGAACTGCCTATCATAACTATGATTAATTGGGTTCGCAGTGAAAGCCACCATTCTCTATATATTAGTTTTCATTAAAAAAATTTGTTGAACGGTGGCTTGGTTACGGGACCGAGCAGATGAGAACTTTACAAAGACAGCGAATTACGCATGTTAAACGACAGTCGACGTGCTTCTTTAAGTGCTTTTTTATATCGTTCGACCACATAATCTAGGTGGTAGTACTTCTCTGTGAAACACGTGTTTTTCAATACCCCAAGTTTTCATCTTCTTAGGATTGAAAGTTTCTTTTGGAATTCTTCTGCGCAGAGCTATTCAACACTCGATTTTGAACAATTTCGTTCATATTTTCTTTAGGAGATTGGTGTTGAGGAAAAGATATTATGTAAGCAATATGTACCCGCATGCTGAAGCAACGTTCTTGCATACTGGCGTTCCGCTCGCGTTAGTTCCGCGGTCGCACCGATGCGGCTACACCGTGCCTCCAGTTATAACCGCCTACGCCGCTGGCGGGTTTGGTCGATGATAAACACTTTGCATGTTCCTACTTTACTCTCTCCTCTCGAGACTTGCTCGCTTACTACCTATTTTACATGCTGCGCCCTAATAATGCATTGCCTCGGACTCCCACGTGCTAAAACCGAAACGAGCTGGGAATATATCTGCGCATTTTTCACTAGAGCAACTTTATTCAACCTCGGATGGAATTGCGTGTAATGATTGCTGTATTTTATAACACGTACGTCGGTTCGTGTCAAAAAAGCGCCGTAATAAAAAAATGCCGCGTATCTACTCCTTTCGTTGCAAATTTCGACGAGAGATGATAGTTGCACGCTGCCGCTGCCAAGTAAATGCCTCCCTCTTCTTTACCGCTCACCTCTCATGCTGTTCCTGTCCCGTCTATTTCCTCTGAAGATGATCACGCCAGAGGTTTGCTCAAGTCAATTTAAATTTACCGCGTTCCACTGCGCCAAGACGTGTGCCTCGATGCCAGCGCTGCCGTACGGTGCAGACGTGCATGAATCGACGCACCCTATTGCAACCTTTCTAGGACCACGTTGCCCTACCCCACGTGCTTTCTAAGCGAAACGTGGAACCTATCTAGTGGAACCATTCATTGCTGTTGCCGTTTGATTACTTATATGCCGCCAGGAGCTATAGTAGCGCGGGCAACAGCAGGCGACAGTTTTCTGCAGTTGAAGTAGTTTTCAATTGCTGTCGCAAAAACCAAGCATCCACGGTTTTTAAAAAAAAACACTGCAAACATCACTTATTTATTTATTTTCTGCTTTGTATTTTGGTGACGTCTTCTTCTTGTTCAACAATGTTGATAAGTACAAACATTGACACCAGACGTAGACGTTTTTATTTGGCTGCAGGTATATAAGAGTATGGCCCAGCTTCTGTTTCTAATCTAACCTAAGAAGACCACAGCCATCGATTTCCTATTTCCCAAGGCCCTGCCCTCAGTAAGAAACAAGGCATTCGGGTCTCTAATCACCTACAAACGGAAACAACCCTTCCTTCCGTCATGTCACCCCCTTTCCCATACGTCTCTAACTACCCTATCCTTTACTTTCATTACAATCCTTTCCTTTCCGATATTCTCATTTTCTTCTCTCGGTTGGGGTGTCCTCCTAATATAGTCAGTTTCCTCTTCACGTATAATCACACACTCACTTTGGTCGGGTGGCTGAGTCAAGTCACAGACAGACAGACATACAGACAGACAGACCAAAATGTCTCTGTTTATGTACTCCAAGAAAGACTATCGCCTTCAAAAAGGAATCATGCAGACATCGCACCGTGGGTTAAGCGGCGTCTCGGCGAAGCTATTATCGGTGTTTGCGCTGATTATTGCTGCTTGTGACTCCTTGTATTGACGTCGTTCACATGCTATACACCGCAAGCATTGTTTTGGTGCAGTCCAGTACTGCGATTGTTCACTACCGCATTGTTTAGAAATTTTTCTAGTTCGGTATTACAAACCAGTACGAACTCACCTTTGCGGCATATACAACGTGTTACACTTTCTGTTACCGAGTGGAATTGATGGCGATATTGACTCTGTCTGTGAATAAGATTGCCTTTAATCCATCTTCTATCACAAGCTATGCGTTGAGGCTAAGCGACTTCGATATCGGCTTCCTTCACGAGAAGCCAATTTCAATGCCACTTCCTAACAAAAATAAAGAAAACAACCGGATGGTTATGTAGCGGGCGGCAACTATACCCGGAGAAGTGGGTCTTACACCGATATACTTTTTAAATTTCACGTTTCCAAATTTTTGTTTGTTCGTATATTCAATGTTTTTAGGGTCCACTAAAAAAACGAGATCATGCGTAGGCCACTGCCTCCGTGGGCCCAACCTCCTCTGATCAAAAACCTCTTTGGTAGCGCGCCGCCTGTGCGGGTGTCTTCATGGCCGACAACGTGTAAATAGTGTAAATACTACGCTTCAGAGAGGTCATTTATTTTAATTTTGCGATAAAAAATGATACCATTGTTATTGGGACAAACCAGTTCTTTAATGATCCCAGCCAGTGTATTGTCTTCACGACACCTTTAAGACGTAAGTTATAATTCATCCTGTTCCCTTCATTATACTTCATCTTTGTTTTATGGACTGCTATTAAAAAATTGGCCGCGTATCTGCTCCTTTCGTTGCAAATGTCGTCAAACGACAATGGTCTTTATCGAATTTTGCCAAGTAAATGCCTCCCTTCGCTTTCCCGCTCACCTCTCATATTGTTCCTCTTGCTTAAAAAGGTTTCCTTAAATCATTTTAAATTTCCCGCGTTCCACTGCTCCTAATCGGGTGTCCGGATGCCAACGCTGCCGTACGGTGAAGGCGCGCGTGAATCGAGGCGCCCTACTTCAACGTTTATAGAACCGCGTTTCCCTACTCCACGTGCGTTGCAAGCAGAACGTGGAACATATCTAGTGGAACCTTTCGTAACTGTTGCCGGTTGATTTCTTAAATTGGCGCCAGAAGCTATAGTGGCGCGGGCGACAGCGAAGTGAATTTTTTTTCTGCAGTTGATGAAGTATTTAATTTCGCCAAAGTCAAGCATATATGATTTTTTATAAAGGAACACTGCGAATATCACTTCTGTATTAATTTGTTGTCTTATATTTGCATAATGTCTTGTTCTTCTTCAAAAATGTTGACAAGTATGAACATTGCACCGGACTTTGACGGGTAGATTTAGGTGTGACTATACGCCTCGAGATTCGCGATCGCTGCGCCGCCTGCCGCCGCTTCTCCGCGGCGTTAGCGGGATTAGCGCAGCGTGGCTGATAGGTGGTCATGCAGTGTTTTGGTTCTCTTTCGCTTCTCTTTGCCTTTCCGCGCACTAAACAACTTGTTATGGTGACGTCTGTAAGCTAACTGCATGTTTAGGGCACTTAAAAAAAACAGCTGCGTCTTGGTAGAGCGCTCTAACGCCAACAAGAGCTACCCGGGGAGGCGGTTCTGCGCGCGTCTTGGCCGCTCTTGCGGGCGCCGGCGACGGCAGCAGCATATCACCGCTGTCACCTTCGAACACGTCAGCACAAGTGAATTCTATTTATTGTCGCCTCGTTTAGTCCTGATATTGGCACTGTAAGAGGTTGGTTCGTTTTGCAGCGCAGACAACAAATGCGGCTTTGCTTCGAATATGTACGTCGTAGAAAAATGTGTTTCGGGGATGTGATAACCCAACAGCTGACAAAAACGTGTGCCTTTTATGGGAATATAAGCCACGCGAAAATGTTAAGTACACTCAAAGGCTGTGCCCACTCATGCCTTATAGTAAGAACAAATGTATATGTTAATGAAACCACGGGAAAATGAATGGTCGGCAAGTCAGGAATAAATATAATAGTCGTACGGAAATAAAAAAAAACGAGTGCAGCTTCTGAAATGCTAAAGACGTTTGTTTGAGCAAGGTAGTATTCACCAGACCAACTAGATGCGAAATGCACTGATATTTCGCTAGACATGGGGGGGGGGCGGGGGGGGGGTGAGGAGGAGGATGCTCAACTATCCTTGTTTACAAATGCGGAGCGAAATCAACGACTGAACGTTTTAGTAATCACACACACAAGCTGCGTGTTCGCTTTTCGTTTGTTTTTTTTTTGCCTTCAACGAACGGCTAATCACTCGGCGAACGCATTTTTTGAAGAATACAGCAGTTCACAAGCGATACGAGGTGTCGTTGGAAGAGTTGATTGATTGATTGTAGGTTTTAACGCGCTGACGCAACGGAGACGATGAGGCACGCCGTAGTGGAGGGCTCCTGATTAATTTTGCCCACCTGGAGATCCTTAACGTGCGCCGAAATCTCGTACACACGGGCTCGTTGGAAGAGTGTCGTATCTGATAAGGGTCTCTGATTTCGGTTTATGCTAGATTCTGCAGTCTCCCTGTGTCATATGACGATGTTTCGAAGAGTTTGGGCACGGGCGCGGATTACAGTATAAGCCCATCTTCGCGCTTCTCGTGGAGGATAAATGTAACAGATGAATCTTTGCGAGCGCTCACATCGGGACAAGACGACCCATCATTAAATTTGTCGTCGTGTGATGACTCCGGGGTGTAATTTTGCATTATCCACCGTACTTCTTTGGTACAATGTTTGTGAAATTTATGCCGCATTGGCTTGTTCATGGTACTGATCAATATCATATGTGATAGTGGCAGGCGTAACTTACGTGCTGTCAGGTATGAGTGCTCCGCTGGATTTTGTAAGTGCACAAAGTCGATTACATCATAGTGTGTATACGGCCGCATACGGAGACACTGCCACTAAATTTCAGGGCAGCGGAATTGCAATCAGCTGCATGCAAATGCTGGCTTCGGGACGCCGGCCTGTGACACACGCCCGGCGCTCATATAGATCTCACTAAGATCGCGTCATAAACGTTTATACTCTCGTGAACACACCACGCTTGCAAACAGAGTGCCTGCTCCACGTTATTCGGTATTTCGAACGCGGACAAACGGTAAATCGCTGTCTTGAACGAGCCAAAAAGCAACGGCTACAGGGCGGAACGGGCCGGGGACTCCCGCGCCTGCTTTCGAAACGGGCCGCTAGGGGGATTTCAGTGGCGCCCCTACAGGCCGCGCTCGAGGCGTATATAAGACTATTGCGCAGGCATTGTTTTACTTTGGCCGGGGGGCTGAATCGAGTCACAGACAGACAGACAGACGGACGGACGGATGGACGGACGGACAGACAGACAGACATACAGACAGACCAAAATTTCTGGATTGATGTAGCCAAAAGAAAGACTATCGTCTTTAAAGAATAGGTTTTATGAATGGTGAATGTCTCCCCCTTAGGCGAAAATTGTTTTAGCAGCGTAGCTGTTGTACATGCCGCAAGTACGCCGTAACAAAAAAAAACAAGAAAATGCCGAGCGCTCGTCAGTGTCTGCCTCGCGGTGACCGCCGAGCTCCCGGCTCGCGCAGTGGCTCTAGCAAGAAAAGAAAGCTCCAGCGTAGTCGTCAAGCGCGCGCGGGCAAGTAAAACTGAAAAAAAAGGACTCCTACGCTAATATTAAAGCTGAAAGAGCACCCTGCTCAGGAAGGGTCTCTACGGCTGTCACATTTTCTAAAAGCCATTATGTATAATTTGAGACAAGGCTACCACACGTGCAAATTCCGTCACCGCTGCCTAAAGGCGACGACGAAGAGCTGGCGGAAGTCTAAAATGTTGTGGATGACTTTGCATCCACCACTCGCCGCAAAGAAGACGAGGACCCCTGAAGTGCATATGACGAGTATTAACTGCACTGGAACTATGCAAATAAACAATGATACTGACATTAACTATCTCTCCGGCAATGCTCACATCTAACAGCATTGCCATTCAAATCTTGCACGTGAATGATACTTCCGTGAATTTTATTTTGTTTGTCTTCTAGGTATGCAGGTACGCGCAGTCACCGATTTTAGAGTACAGCAACGAAGGAGAAAACACGACTTTGGCGCAGGTTTTAGTGCGAGCAGAGAAACTTTTTGTTCAGAAACAGTTCTTAACGAAGCGCATGTATTGTGCCAACACCCTGTAAAATAATTTTTATTGCCAAACATTCATAATTAAAGTCGACGATGATAGTTTTGCCTATCTGGGCAGAAAAAGTGCATAGGATCGGTGCTCAGGACCACCAAGCGTGAGATTCTTTGTACATTCTCCCTTTTCCAGACAATTTAAAATCCTCTTTCCCCACCTTTCATAAAAGGCCAGTTTACCGCGTAATTTGACGGCGGACGGGTGCTTCACGATGGAGACGGTAATAATAGGGCCCTGTTTCTTGCATTGACGATTGTTATGTCGGCCATGCCGGGGACGACCGACGATAGGTACTAGGTAATTACAAGCTACGCATGTATTAAAAACTTCGCGTTCGTATCAGAAGGCCTCAACCTTCCGACTGACAACAGCAGGAAAGAGGGGTTTTACCATGAGCAAAAGAACGCCTATATAACGGGTACTTAGTTGAAATATACTAATGATGATGTTTGAATTTTTATGGCGCAAGGCCGTCTGAGGGCAAGATGACAATTACTAACTACTGCCGTAAATTAGCATAAACTACCACAGCCGCTTTGTTACTACAGAGGAAATATCTTTTTTTTTACATAGGTAAAGTTCCAGCTGTTTCAGACAGAAAATATCGAGGTTGTTCAAAACAAACTTTGACGAGCTAATGGCATGATTCATAAGCACCGCAACGAAAAGCCTTTTGTTTCTCTTCAAGAATAATCAAGCAATTATTTTTGCTAAAACAACCGGGTTGCTAAAACAACCGGGAAGAACATATTTACCCAAGCTATTGAGTGCAACTAAAATAACCATTGCAATTCGTCAACATTGGCTTTGGATACTCGTAGTCAACCTGACACGCTTTGTAAAACTTGATTTTACGGATTACTATATTGGTGCACTCAAACTTTTAATCGTGTTAACTGGCCGTAATTGAATGGCAGGCAGGCGTAAATGATTTAATTTTTTTAAAACGTTCCAGCTCTGTGTCACGCTGTTCATCCCGACGCAAAACTCTGCGCAGAAGACGACGACGACGAAAGTGCTTCCGCAATTTGCTCCTTCAAGATCTGCATCCTTTGAAGGTAAGAACCAATTGTGACCTTTCTTCGGGCGACCTCTAATATTTCCACGAAAGCAGACGCCAGGAAGGGACCGTAAGCAACTTGCAATACGTACCGCTGGGCGCCTAACGTCGTGTCCCCGTTTACTCGACCCCTAAACTACAGTGTCTACCAACGGGGACGCCGCAAGACGCCGACTTCAGGATTGTTTTAGCAGGCAGAGGAACGCCCACGTTTAAGTAGACGAATAACTGGACTTATTTATTTCTGGAATGCCTATTTCCGGTCGTGAACCAGACGCGGCAAAGTGTCGCTTATTTCACATAGCGAAATTCCAAGGGTGTGGATATTGATCCGGCAGCCGGCGTGTTATCGGTCGCTGATATTGTGATAGAAATGAGAAGTTGCAAGAGCAGTATGTTATTGTTGCCGTGTTGTATGTTTCTTGCGTTTGTGTTTTCCTCTTAACGCTGCATCTTTGCAATCCATAGTATTTGCATTGATATTTGCGGTAATATTTGTATTGGTGTCTCGTGAACTTAATGTATTAATTTTGGGTTAGTTGATACGTGCAGCAAAATTGTGATAAATGTGTACATTTTGTTTTTTTTTTGTTTATATTTTGCTGCCTTCCTTCGGTTAGTGTTTTGAGGAGTGTGGGCCTCTTTCAAGTTGCCGTAAAGCAGCTTTTTTCCACTTTTCCTTCACAACAGCTGCTGTACAGCGCATGTAAAACTTGTGAGAAGTAAATATTAACTCGAATTAAATTCAAATCGGCCAGTTACTTTGTGGTAACGTAACACGATTGCGGGTGACTACTGCGGTGATCGGCGCAAACGAGAGCGAGCCTCTGAGATGATTTAAGTTGAATACTAAGCGAAAAGGCTTCGTACGGATTGCTTTGGGTGATAGGTCACGATGAGTTTTTGCTTGATCGCTTGATGAAATTATGACATCTATCGGAAGTGAAAAAAATGGCAATTGACGTTTAAACAAAGAGGGTGCAATGACTGTGTTCATAGACACGCGTAGTGAGCTCAAAGCAAACTTAGTCGCTACAGTTCGCTGTCTCATGTTTTTTACGTGCTGTTTGCAAGAATATAACGTTTTCTGTGCTGATAACGAAGAGAATTTTTCGCACTACGGCACGCGATGTGACCACTGTCTTCCCAACAACTGGCACGTGCCATGAGATCGAGCGGTCGCATGATTAAACTCTGTACCGAACCCCAATCATTGCTCGATCTGTGATTGTTCTCACCATGAATGACGATTATATGGCGCAATTAGACAACAAGAGTGAAGAAAACGCCCTGAGCGGCCAAAACCGATCACGCAGAGACAGGGTAGTCGCCTACAGTCCAATAATATATCACTACAATTTAGCCAGATGCAACAACCTATAGGCCCACCACACCCTTTCCAAGAAAGAGGCAGTCACATGACGGCGGTTGCAGGCAAAAGCCATTCCAAGCCATGTTTCTCTCAACCATTGCTATCCAGATTTCTACTCAAGCCTCTGCCCATTATGCAACACCAGAGCAGACCTACAGCCCATGATATGGCCCTGCCAGAAGCTCCAAAAAATACGACCGCCTGTAATAGCAAGTCCGATATGAATACACTTAAAAGATACAAAATTAAGACTGTAGAACAATGGGAGATTGTTCCACTCAGCTCCACACCGGAGCCACAACCTACAGCAGTCCGGATGGCCCAAACCCCAGCAAGGATCCAAGGAATTCTGGCTGTCAGCTGAGGGAGGTACACTGCAAATAGACGTCTACCCACGGAACCCTCCGCGGGCAATAAATCTCAGGAATCGGGCATCATCTCTCTCCCTCTTTCTCTCTCTCACTCTGTGCGCGCATGTGTGTGTGTGGATGTGTGTGTGTGTGTGTGTGTGTATGCGTGTGCGTATGCAAGTGCGTGTGCGCGTGTGGATATGTGTGTGCGTGTGTGCGTGTGTGTGTGCGCGTGCGTGCATGTGTGTGCATGCGTGTGTGCGTGCGTGTGTGTGTGCGTGTGTGCGTGTGTTCGTTGTGTGCTTGTGTGTGCATGCGTTCATGTGCGTGTGTGCGTGTGTGTGCGTTCGTGTGTGTGTGTGTTTGTGTGTGCTTGTATGTGCTTGTGTGTGTGCGCGCGCGTGTGATGTGCTTCTGTGTGCTTTTGTGTGTGTGTGCGTGTGTGCGTGCATGTTTGTGTGCTTGTGTGCGTGTGCGTGTGTGTTTGCGTGCGTGTGCGTGTGTGGGTGTGTGTATGTGCAAAGGTGCTTTGCAGAGAAAATAAGAACACTAAGGAGGGCGCAGTTTGGGTACATTTATATGCAAGTAATACACTCTAAGAACTCGAGGAGTGCTGGGCACTCTGCCTAGGAGTAAAAACTTTTGTCCCATATTTCACTCCCTTTGGAAGCATTGGGCGCCTCTTCCGAGGAGTAGCGCGTGGCGGCCGAACGAGAGGCGAAACACTCCCCGTGGGATTTACTTGCTGCTTTCGAAGCGGAGTACTTGAACCCTGTGTGGGAATTGCTATGCCATCTCCAAGGCAGCGTTCCGTCACTCCCTTTAGGCGTAAATAAGCTCTATTGGCGGCGTTCCCGGATACTGCAGACGGGTACTACTACTCTCTCTTGGAAAGCATCTCGTTACGCCTCAAGAGCGTTCTGCTATTCCCCGCGAGGCAGCGTGCTTTCGCTTCGCCTGCTACTAGACCCCCCCCCCTTTCCCCACGATGGTACTCTAGGCAGTTACAAGCAAACAAAACAGGACAAGCTATTTTGAAACATGGAAAAGAAGAAAAAACAAGCTCAGACTTTATTTTTCAAAATACCACAACAATCGGTTCATTCTGCAATTTAACACAAAATGCAATTTATTGTGAATTAAAATATCACGGCATAAAAACGGTTCCTACCCCACATGCACACAGGAGGCGTAGCGCCTATTTAGGATACATCCAAGAAAAATTCACGAATAAAAATGCAGCAAAGCAATTGAAAACACTGAAATACAAACATTAAATTATGACGATAAAAATGACATTAACATCCACAAATAAAAAGGTACTGGCATTAGCACGAAAAGCGTCAGTAGAAATACAGCAGTGGGAGATAGTTAACAGTATTAACATAAAACAAAATGGCCTTAGTACATCAGTGAGTCCTTCACATGTACTGGAAAAGCCAGCTCCTATTTAGCACACATAAAAAATATTTACAAATAAATTTTGCGAAAGAAAAATCTGGGACAAAAACAATTCAGCGTGGATTACTATTAACGCATTACAAGATGCAATCAACACAAAGATACAAAGCCATTGACACATCAACTTTGCAACAGATATATTTTGGTGGTACAATAGGAAACCGCAGGAAACATTCCCCTGGGTTTTTTAGGCGGGTGGTTCTCAAATGAGGATGCGCTAGTAAGATTTAAAAAGGCATAACTTGGTATTAAAAACAAACACGTTCGAGCTGACTGCTTCATAATGTTGGTGGCGGCCTTCAGAACAGTACCGACCAGGGCACCGTGCTTGAGCCAAAGTAACGTCTACAGAAGCAAGAAGGTGCGCTTCGCCTTTGAAGCGTATTGCACAATGAAGGGCCAAAACACAGACAGCCGCAATGGGAATCCATCCTCGATGTCCAAGGGTGTGAGGAGAAGTGTCTTGAATGCGACGGCCACTGCTGCTGACGCCTCGGGGATCTCTCCCTCTCTCAAAAAAAAAAAAATCGTCGGGCAAGTAGCGTCTTCCCGTGGTTCCTACATAGACAGAAAGAGTGGGACAGCAAAGATAAGTTCTACAATCAAAAAAATATTAACGAGTTTGACAACGTTAAATGAAGTTTATTGGGTGATAGATTAGTTTTTGCGCCGAGAGCACGCACTGAACCCGTATTGGAATGCCATACTGCTTGGCGCAGTAACCAGTCTAGATGCGGATGTGGTGACCTTGGATGCCACCACGTTCATTGTACCACTTGGCCAATGTCATGTCAGACAGCGCGCCCTACAGCTGTCTGCCTACGCACTGCGCCCCAAACCCATTAGTGCTTACGTGTCCGTAGCTTCAACTGTTTACCCCGCTATCGTTCCCGGTATAAAAACATTGCACAAAATTTAAGGAAACATAACTCTTTTTGCAAGGTTATAATCCCTGAATAATTTGCATTGGATTTTGTCCTCAGCCGACTGCAACGTAGGGCCAATTATACGTTCACAAGACTAGCGTGGAAAAGTTGCTAATGGGTCATAAAGCTACTGTTTTCTTCATTCTCGAGTACGCTTCGTTGCATGCACGCTGCAGATCGCAACATTTGTAGAGAACCAATAGGCTCGTTATTGAACGATCAGAAATTTCGAGCGACGGCGACAACCGACGCGAAAAAAGTAATGTAATGGGTACAACAAACAGTGTGGGCGACAGCGACAAACGAAAAAAAGTAATGCATTGCTGCCAATGCCCTTCGTCGTCGTTGCTGCCGCTCGCTTGTGGGCTGCTTCTGTCCGGGAATAAACCCGCGACGGCGACGGCCCGTCGCCTGCCGCTGTCGCCGCCGTCAGCGGCCTGTGTAAAAAATTTTCGCTTGTCTGTGTCGCCCACAATACCTGTTTCCGTAAAAACTGAGTGAGGTTTCTCGCGTCACTCATCGCCTTAGACGCATGTAGTTACCCTTTAACAGTGCGGGGCGTACGCCCCGAAAAGTCCCCTTTCCGTCCATCCTGCCCTGAATCAAAACGCAAAAAACCTGTCTGAACAGCATTTAAGTCGGCTGCTGTACGCGCGGCGGTCACTAAAATTATTGTAATTTAGTGACTACCACGCGCTAGACACGCTCCTATCACTCAGCCTATTGTACGCAATTCTTTGGAGCCGCGCAGGTAGCCACAGCTATTGCACGGCCGCCACTCTAACCCTAGCCGCCGAGCTAAGAGTACAGCGTAGCGCTGCGACTACTCGCGCGACCATGCTTCCTACCTGCGTAAACATTCCGCAAGGATACCAACACTTCCCGAATCAAAGGGATTGAAACGGTGCAAGAATCGACGCTGCTTGCACACGGGTACAAAAGCCGCCCTTCAAAACTAAGCAACGGTCAAAATCAGTCACGAAAACGTTAGGACTAACCGCTTCCGCGGACCGAAGTACCGAGAGTAACTCTGCTTCGGTAAATACACAAGACAAGAATACGAGGTTAACTAATGGCTTACCTGTACTTCTCGCCAGCGTTTCTTCGTCCCGTAGATAAATCCAAGGTCGTAATAGCTGCGAAAGATCCCAAGCTCAAGGCGCGAAGCCTGCGACGGCCGCGGATACAGTCCGGCCACAGCGCGCGCATCGCTACACAGTGTGCATAGTTCCGAAATCGGCCTCCGCGCTGTCGCCGCTGTGATGTTCGTCCGAAAGAAAAACTAGTACCACGCACGCACGAATGAACGAATATACGACTTGCGTGTGCATGATGTCGCGCTGACGCACAAGCGGCCAGCAGTTAGCCAACACGCGTCGTATACTGTGTAGAAGCAAGTATGACGATAAGGGCAGGTCCAACTTCCCATGTTGCACGAAGCGTCTGCTTGAAAGCCCACTTCGTTCGTAGCACATTGACATCACGGTCTGGCGCGGCCTGTAAGTCGCCAGTCCGGCCTTGGCGGGTTCACCCGTTCACCGCCTGTGTAGGTTTTTGCAGAACACGCGCACTTCGTGGCTCGCTGAAGGTGCCTTTCGCACGCTTGCTCGGGCGGTTCGCGTTACCTGATCCCCCGGATGTATGACGCGTTACGTATCGTGATCCACGCCTGCGCCGCCGCGCACGGGGGGGGGGGGGGGGTCATCATTTCTCTGCTTAACAAAGGCGCTTGAGTTCCAGCAACTGATCGGTGTGTACGCTTTTATCGTCGCTCGTCAGCCGACGAGATAGTTTTCACCGTAGAGGGTGTATTTGAGATGCCCTCGCAGTGGTATCGCCTGTTCCTCACACTCCGATCTTGCAGATAGGCCCCATATTGCTGTTAATACCAGTTATGTATACGGATTTCCTTTATTTAACCTAATAAAAGCTATCGTATGTACATGCCTATCTCGGCGACACTAGCCGCGGTTGTTGGGTCGGGTTCGTGTTGCGCTTGCAGCTTGAGCTATAAGAAGAGCGCGGACTTCACTTCTTGCAACACCATTTTTCTCAATCGATCTCAGATTTACAATCCGTTTTTTTTTAGCTCGACTAGGCGCGGGACAAGCGTACGTCTATCAAACTCTTTCAAAGCGACCGTCTGCAGCGGTCCGTAGATTAGTTCCTTCGGTTTGCCGCCTGCCGCCACTGAACGCTGCGAGCAATCGTTACACGAATTCATATTCTTGCACGTTTAGAATGCGCGGAAGAAGTAATCGGGCGCTTTTGACACAACCGCTTTATATAATATATTCGTATGCAAATAAAACATCGCTGATGAGTGCATCTCCATGCTTACTCCCACACTGGACAAGAATTAAATTGCAAATCTACTCTTCGTACTGGAGATGGGAGACGATGCGCAGGTTTACTCTTCACTGGTGCGGGAGCAGAACTGGGGCTGCACTCCGCCGCGCACGAGAAGAGTACGCGGTCAGTTTTGCTCTCCTCCTCATGGGGAGCGAGCATTGCATCCAACTCCCCGCAGCTTTCGAGGGGAGTCCACCAACGCTTGCAAGAGTACAATGACGGTTGGACTCTTCAACTGCTCCCCCGATTTCTTAGAGTGTATTGGATGCCTTAGGTCAGCGTAATAATTTCAAAACAACGTTTTTACTGTGGGATCGAGGTGGTATAGCAAAACGGAGTACGCAGTGACGAGGGTGCGTGTTTCTTTGATCATTTTCTTCTGTGTAGTGACCACCCGTTACACTCTGTAATTCTCGATGACGGACAACACGTAAGGCATACACGATTACCATACACGATTGCCATAAAAAAGAACCACCCATTTAACATCTGGACCGCGAGTTTTCTCACAGCACTTACCCGAAGATGATTACTTCGATTCGATGGCAAACTTCTAACTCCGACCGGTGCCGCTGAGATAGTATTAGGGACAAACGATAGCCTCTTCCGTGAACCAGGACAACACGAAAAAGCCCCCACATCATTCGTCCGTCATTAGGTGCGGACAGCACAAGGCGGGCAGCATATTAACGAGACTTGCAAAAACGCACGTGTAGCACGCTTGTCACCGATCGGCCCTTTAACATGGCGTCGAAAGGAGGAATCGTTTGGGCTTCGACAACATCCAGCACTTCTGTATAAGGCCTGGAGGTTGTCATTGTAGTTTGTTTCATGCTATGGTACTCATGCCTGGCCGAATTGTACTTTTAGGTAATGTAGAAAAGCTACTGCGTTCCAAATGAAGACTAGCGTAAGCAACTCTGTTTGAGGCAAAAGACTCCCTCGCGTATTAGTGTTTGACCCATTTTGCAAACCTAACGACTTTCCTAAGGCATTGTTATTGTTGTAAACCATAACTGAGCTAAAAAAACAGTATACCTGGTTTTCGTTTGCCCACAGTACATGGATCATATCCGATGCCCAATACACCGCCAGCTCCATGAACGTTACCTTCATGAAGTCCACAACGCCTTGTGCGGCGCGGAACAAAATCATGATAGGCCGACTTTGGGCAACGTTCTGGCGGCGCGGCCAAATGAAGGACGTCCTCTTCCTGGGACTCTTCCTAGCGCATCTGGGGAGCAGCGAAATGGATTGCGCCCTGCTGCATCCAGTTCTGGGCATCCAACGGCAGCGGTCCCTACGGCACCCATTGTCGAAGGACGTGATCCAGGCGATGCAGGCGCCCCGTCTCACATCCAAGCTTTCCGAACGGTAACGCTGCAAATGAACTCCTTCACATGGTTCTGACCTGTGCGGCGAGTCGGTACAGTCTTTGTCCAAACTTTCTAGCTATGCTAAAGGTGCATTGGCCGCAAGAAATTCGAAGTACAAGCATACCTCAAAAGTGAGCTTGAAACGTTTCGCGGCACAAAATTGTAGAAAGCACCTTTCTTACTGGCGTAAAATAGTTTGCCCGAAGAAAAGACAATTACGTTGTTCCTTCGAGTTTTGCCCCCCCCCCCGACATTGCCCGCGTGCCAGAAAAAGTTTACAAGAAACTGCATATTCGGATGGGAATCAGCTTGAACATCTAATAACATAAAAAAATTATGGAAAAAACAGGACAGATCCCAGCGGTGTGTACACCGCGTTTCTTTTTTGTTTCTCTCTACATCCCTTTCCAGCTCCGATATATTGTATTGAACGATATGCAGCCGTACTGACCAACCAGCACGTGTGTCTTATCGCCAGACACTGTCATCAACCTGTAGGCAGAGAAATCCGAAGTAGCCTGCCTAACATACCGGTGCCGTAGTGACAACGACAGTAGATTAAGCTGCCATATTGTGTGCACAACCCCAGATCGCTGTCTGTGTGTCGTTGTCACGAAGACTGAGGTACAGTTGAAATGATAATCGTCAAGATCTTCGGCGATAGTACGCACGTAGTGCCATTCATAAATCACCAGCCAACAAACATACAAAGCGAACTGGGACTATTTGCAGACGACTGTGTCAGACACTCCGCAAATCGAAACACTGAAAACAGTACTAAACTACAGCTAGATCTCAGCACAGTAGAGCTATGGTTCCAATGCTCATGCAGGCCGTTACACTTTACAAAATTCAAATCGATGTCCTTTTCTCGTAAACACGCCGCTGTTCATCATACCTACTTCATCAATCGCTTCCACTAGACACGGCTGCTTTATACAAGTAACTCGGAGTGCCGGTGTACGCATCTCTTTCATTTGCGCAGCACGTGCAGTCTATCTGCTCAAACGCTCTGCGCACACTTGAATTTCAGCGGCGTTATCTTACATCTGCATCTCCTGTCATTAAAAACCTTGCATGCCTAATATAATGACTAACAAAGCTAATTACGCATCCTTCATATGGGATCCAACCCCTGAATATCTCGCTAATGAACCCGAATCCACCCCAGGCATATCTCGCTAACGAACGTGTTCAACACCGCACAGCTCGCTCTATAACCTCACAGTTCTCTGAAGATATGTGCGCCACCGTCCTAAAACAGCCGATCCAAGTTCCACCTCTCACGTCACCTCGCATTATCGCACGCCTATGCCTTTTGCACAGTTTCTTTTATCACCCACAAACAAAGCACCTTTTAAAGCTCCCAAACAGATTTTCGTTCCGCGTGAACCTTTCCGACACCACTTCACCAATTAACTACCGTACATCCGCAAAGAGTGACTACTTCTCCCCCCGTGCAATTATTCCTCGGAATCACCTCCTCGACATCATTCTTGCTACACCCGACCGCACATCATACCGTGAAAAGATGGAGTCACACTTTGAATCTATTCAATACCCCTTACTGCAGACATATTCTGCCATCTTGCTCTATCTTTATCATTTCCCTAGTTGTTAGTGTTCTTGAAAATCTAGTCCCAATTCAAGGGTTTTTTGTTTTCGTTTTTGACCAAACTATCACATGCGGGTTCGTTACTGCAATGTGTATTATTTGTCACCCTCAGAGAATATTTGTTGCCCCCCCACCTATCTAATGCTTTCGGGAATTTGATGCAATAAATGAAATCAACTGAACTGAAACTCGTTGTGGGGAGAGGACCGAGGACGTTCTCCGACCTCTCATTTTTCCCGCCGGGCACACAATCAAGTTCTCTCTCTCTCGCGCGTTGTGTGGACGCGTAGTTGCGATCGCAATAGACCAGAGTACCATTAAAGCGTATTCAGATGAAAATCCGCGTGAACGTAGACGAACACTAAAAAGACAGCAAATGCAGGACTAACCGCTTCGGGGTGCCGCATATTTCGTGTCTTTTTCTGTATCCAGACCTGATTATGACAGCTTCAGAATAAAATCCTCCTAAACTCCTCCTAAACTCCCCCTCCTAAAATCCTCCTAAACAACTCCTAAACCTCGGGAGGTAACATTGTTAACAGCTTGCAGATGATTTTTTATAGAATACGATAATATCGTACTGTTTTGACGTTAAATTTCAGTAGTAACAATAATTGCAGATTGGGTAAAAGGGAATATGTAGTATATTTTAAAATCTGCTTCATTTATATTCCGGGCGGTATTCTGAAGAAAATGCGTTCTACCTCCTGCGCTACGCCTACATGCTGAGTTGGCCGGCGATCTGGTGAGAACATGAAATAAGTGCAAGCGCCTGGAGTTTGCAAGTAACTTACATACAGCTTATGCTCACAGTATTGAAAATTAATAAATATATATAATATAAATTGACCTATTTTCCAACTTTATTACAACCTGTGCACCTGTAGAATTGCGCTAACGTGTAGCGCAACTCTTCAGCGCAGTTTGTGTGGTGTATAACCATCGTTACGATGGGCGAATAGCTATTTAAACAGACACTGAAATGAATTTGTCAAGCTCCCTGTTTAGCTTGCACTGCGTATACTGGCTCAAATTACCACACTTTTGATCGTTTATCCTGTTCAGAGGTCGGTAATTATTTTATAAAGCGGGAAAGAAGAAAAACTACCATGCGTGCTCTGTGGCGGCCGCACCAACTAACGGCTGTAACGGCGGGAGGAGGTGGCACCGGGATTGGACGATGTCCAAGGTTAGAAATCAAAGAAGTTTCGGTTTTGGTTCTGTAAAAGAACATACTTGACATCCGATGGCAGCGTTGGATGTGCATTCTCGATATCTCAGAGATCTTCGTACCGCGCTTTTGGCATGTTGTCGGCTGTAATTTGCCTAAGATAAGCCTCCCAGGACGGCTTTGCATCGTAGAAATCACTAGCCGAGGCCTACGTAGTGGATGTACGCCCTCCGCGTCACCGCTGACGCTGAAATGCCATGCGCCTTTCCCGCATTTTCGGAGCTTGCCTCACACATGCCTGTATCGTAAAAATCATGTTCGCACCAGGCCAAGGGTGGGCTGATTTTGGCATGTTCCCCATGTCCGCAAGCAGTCGGTGTGGCAACAGCACGCCAACGAGAACTGGCTAGCGCGTCAGTGTAAGTCGGCGCGCGTTCTGCGAACTCGCTCTTTGAGCAGTGAACGTTACGGCCCAAAAATGGGGAACTCAGGTTAGAAAACATCGGGCGCAAACAAAAAAATCACTTTACAAAAAAAGCATGCTCCCGCGGGGATTCGAACTTGCGACTTCCAAAACAAAAATCCTAGCGTTCAGTCCACTCGGCCACGAGCCAGCCGTGGAAAGTGGGGATATATTTTAGGTATATAATGTACAACCAGTTTACACTTTTATTTAGTTTTAGCATTTCAAGTACTTTAGGTGACTATTTGTTGTATAGCGCTCGTGCACTAAACGTCCCCCAAACTTCCACAACATCTCACGTCTAGCAATTGCATTTCTTAGGTGGAAAAGCGTTCGCAGATGTGTCGTCGTGCTGCTGACCGCTGTGCGTGTTCACCCATCTCAAAAAAGCGCTTCCGGCTCTCTAGTTTTGCGCTGTACAGTAACAGTTTCAGTTGATTTTATTTCCTTACTACCTATATTGACTTCGCTTACTCTTCTCCCGCCTTCAAGTTGCATTCGATTTTCCTACTAGAGTAAAGTCAGCGAACCGTCGCACGTGCACTTGTGCAGCGCTTGCGTGGAGCGACCCGGACTCGGAGCTTGATACAGTGTACAAAATAACAAAATAAAGAAAGGCACATTCTTCCATTCACAGACGTGCTCTGGCTTACTTTCAACTGAGCCAGCGAATTGCGACGACCCGTCGGCGGCCGGCGGACTAAACGCGGGGCCGATCGATCGGCAAGCCGTGCAGTAGCGCAGCCAACTGCGACCTCATCTCCTGCTGACGTCACACGAAAACGCCACAGAAAATGGGCGAGGTTGCAGAAAGGACGACAGCATTTGCGAATTGATTTTTCTACAAAATAAATTCGCGTAAACGCGCTCACAGTGGTCGAAACATGGTCTATGGACTCCGGACTACAATTTGCGCTAAAAATCCCGCAATGTTTACAAATCACTTCAGTGTCCCTTTAAAGGAAAACGAAATGAGCTATGGGGTACCTTTGACAGTAGTGTTAGTCACATTGTGACGGTCGTGGACTACCGAGAAAGGATTCTGCCACCTGATTGTCACGCGTTATTTTCGCAGATATGTACGTATGGTGCCGTAAAATATGTCTATTAGATTCCATCCTTAAACTACAGTTAAACGCATACCAAAATGCCGTTTCATTGAGTAACGAAAGCATTATCTCATTTTGTTGCTTCAACTTGTTTAAAATTTAATCTACTGTATTGTCACCTCTTTTTAGTTTAGCAGGATACTAGATGGCTGTTTTGATATTTCGTCGTAGTGATTTCGTATTGAAAAGTAGAAATTTTGCATGTTTCGGGTACGTTGCTTGTTTGCTCACAAGAATGAAATAAGTTCTTGTACTATTGTCAAAGGAATTTTAAAGAGCATTATGGTTAGAGGGTGTCAAAAAGATAACATCTTTCGTTTCCTCTTAAGTAATTTTCAAACTAACAATGCATTAACATGTTGCACCATGAATGATAGCACAAATGGTCGATACAATATTCTGATCACCTATTTGCCTTTGTGCATAACCGTAAAAATCAGCAATGCACAAAGAAACCTTCAGCCAAAAGCCGTGGGGATGTTGAATGAGCGTAAACAGAACACTCTCGCAAAAAGAGTTTCCCAGGATGGTGAAGGGTGTCATTTAACTGAATGAGTGCGCAGAAGACTCAGAAATCGTACGCACAAGTTTAGCCACAATTTGTACTTTGAGCTAAACAATTTAAAAACGACCATAGAAAATAGCAGAGGGCCTTTTTTGCATTTGCTTTCCAGTTAAACGCCCCTCCACTACAACCAACGATTTCTGCAAAAGATAAAAGAGCCACCGAAATTCCGCGAGACAACTTGGCCGATGACTGTGAGAACAAAATCTTGGAAAAAGCTGACCTCACAAAGGTGACTGGTAAGCACCAGCGATTTCGTTAATATATTTCGGAAGAAACCTCGAAACAATCTAAATTTTAGTTTAAAGTGGGTATACTTGTGGCTGCCTCTTTAAGCTGACCTACTAAAAGCGATGTGGTAAATTCATATAAACACACACCTTTACCGATCTCTCGATCTAAGAATGACATTTGGTAGAATAAGAGCTGCCGTTGACTCTCGCAGATTGGCCAAAAAACACCCAATTTTCTAGGACCCAGGGGAATCTTGGAGATAACTAATATATGCGCCATCTAGCGGTACGTTTAGAAGCTCGGGTGCATGCCTGCAAAGTTATCAGAGGCTGTTTATTGTATGCAAGACGAAGTCAGTTGGCAACGATTTTAGCTGTTTAATCTATGTGCGACCGTTGCAGTTAGATGTTGACGATGCTTTAAACTGTTCCCTGAAAATAATGTTCGCCTAGGAGATTATTCTACAAACAGTCATTGGATAAAAGTAAGCACACAATAGATTAAACGCGTTCGCACTCGCATTATCCAAGCTGAATTGAACACAATGGGAGGTTCACTTTGGCGTTTCGTAAGCGTTTGAGAAGCTGTACGCTTATTCCCCTCTTCGTCTTGCCCTAAATGTAAACAAACGCTTTAACGAATTCCCAGTATCTTTTTGCTCAAATATTCAGTTGTGTATTAAAATCCCAAGTGATGAGTTATTGCATGCCTCAGCAAGTGAACCCGCGCTAGGTTTAGGAAAATATTTGTTAAACGTTGACTGACTCAGAAGGTTCACTTCTTCCAGATACAGATTTGCGTACGACAGTAGATGTATTTGCCGCCTTTGTTAATATAAAAAATGTCCCTGGGACCTCCTATAAAGCGCCAGACCGACAAAAGAACATAAGAGGACCCTCTTTGCCAGGCAAGGAGGATGTTCTTCGCTCTCGCGTTTTTCTCATTCTTGCGCTGTATCACAGGTGGCATTGACAATATTTTACATTGATTCCCTTAGCAACATTATGACAAGTGTGAAACACACTTCGATTTTTGAGGAAGAAAACAAAACTTTCCGAAGTACGGCGCGTGAGATTGTGCAATTCCTAATGTTATTTCACTTCATGTAAATCGCATGTCGTTGCTGCGGTGAAGCTCCCGGCAGTCACCGTGACGTCCGGGGCCCGCGGCTTGAGTCAACTGACCACAACAGCGGTGAAAAAGTGGGGCAGCCGCAAAGCCGGTTCAACAGAAAAAAGTTTCTCTTCGTGGTGCTTTTCTTCACCATGCTCTATGTGGGTTTTGCGACTACATTGCTCGTGGTTGGCAAACAGGAACACGGCCGCAAAGATGAAGCCGTTGCTTTCACTGCACGCATTGTGTAAGTTACTCTCTTTATTGCGTCTTCTCTGTAGAAATGTTTTCCACAAGAACACTTTACGAAATCATTGTAGATTCAAGCATGCTGCCATTGCAAAAGAACTTATGGCGTGCAGCGCATGTCAGTCAACGGGGAGACAGCACCAGGCGTCTTGCCGCAAGAGGTGCCTGATTTATTCTCAGCTCGTGTATCGGCCTCCCAAGACCTGCAAATAATTATAAGGACGGTGGAGCGCAGGTGATGATTATGATGACGGTCCCGCTTCAAGATAGTAGTCGGTCGAGTTCGTAGCTGTTAGTTCGAGTACGGGCAATGTTACAGTTTATCTGCTTAGGCAATATCGTGTTATTAACTCTGTACGAATAGCAGACCAGACAAATGGAGAAAAAGTGATGATGCCACGTCAAACACCGATCATTTAGAGTTGCCTCTGCAGTTGGGCGTACAAAGGAACATTGAGGTACCATAGGAGATCCGAAGCAGTTTTACCTGAGGATGGAGACTGAAGCAGGCAACGAGCCGTCGCTTCCCAGCGAGCAGGTACACAAGGATTTGTGCGTAGTCGCGCAAGGGAACGAGAAGCCGTGGAAAATATCGTGATTGATTGACTTTAGGGTATAACGCGCCGACACAACGCAGGCGTTGAGGCACGCCGTAGTGGAGGGCTCCGGAATTATTTTGTCCACCTGGGAATCTTTAACGTGCTCTGAAATGTCGTGCACACGAGCGTTTTTGCTGTTCGCCTCCATCAGAAAAGCGGCCGCTGCGGCCGGGAATCTAACTCGCGACATCGTGCTCAGCAGCGCAACACCTTAGCCACTGAGCCACCACGGCGGGTGGGAACATACTATACCGGAGAGCTAGTAACCTGACGAGTCCTCGGTGATGCAGGCGAGGTCTGCAGCTATTGGAAGGCCTGTGCTTCTAGCTTAATAGAACAGTGAATGGTAAAGCAGTAATGTTTAGTAGAAAGATCGAATAGGGTAGAAAAAACAGAAAAATTTAGGATGGAACCTATTAAAAATAAATCAGATACACTTAACGTGAAAGCTGTCACCTCGGAATCAGTAATTCCCCACAGGGGCTGTGGCGCCCTCTGTTGACTAGTTTCAGTATCAACCGACCACGGTGGCTAAGTGGATAAGGCGTGTGCTGCTGAGCACGAGGGCGCGGGTTGGATACCGAGCCGCGGCGGCCGCTTTTCCGGTGGAGGCGAAAGGCGATAACGCCCGTGTGTACGGATATTTCGGCGCACGTTAAAGATCCCCAGGTAGTGTAAATTAATCCAGAACACTCCACCATACGCCGCGACTCATCGTCTGCGCTGTATCGGTACGTTAAATCCTACAATCGATCAATCACTCAATCAGTTTTAGTATCAGCCTGGCGTTTATAACGAAAGTAGTGGTGGGAAGGGTCGGCAGTCACTAAAAATGACCTTAAAAAAGCACTGGACTGAGTTTTTGCTATTTTAAAATAATAATACGTTAATTCACTAAATTTCCTTATTTTACATTATTCTGCACTTGTTTGCGTTGTAACAACGGCAATCTCCATGGCAACTGCGAAGCGCGAAGATCCCCCCCCCCCTTCCCACAAAATGCATACAAAGTGTTTTATGGAAGACTGTAAGTTACTTTAAAAAATAGGCTTTCGGAGGTCAAATTGCTTTTTGGGATCAGGAGCCATGCCGGGCGCAAGAGAGCGAGTTGCAACAGCTATTGAGTGCAACAGATAACCAGTACTTGTTAATACCTTTTTTAAATATTCAAAGTAGGCGTGTGATTGTAATGTTGAAACCGTAGAGGATCACCAGTGAACGCGCTATCCACCGTTAGATTTGCGAAAATGTGTTAACCCGTAGACCGATGAGCTGATTACTCCAGTCCTCCGGACGCGCGCATCTGGAGCTCGCTGGCTGCAAAGCATCGGAAAGACATGCCTCCGCGTTGACGCAACTGAGAGCTGTACACGTTTAACGTACGCCCCGGTACTTTTCGTTCAATACAAGCAAAGTACTTCAATGCTTTTCTTCAATGCTTTACTGGTCACGAAACTTCGGCGCTAGTTTCATATCGGGACCGCGGGCGCCACTACAGGTGCCACCGCGGCACGAAGGGCATCCAGCCGCCGCGCGTGCGGAATATTGCCAGGTCTTGGCGTGCAAGCGCTCGCTGCTTTTGGTGTCTGCACGCTGATTAAATGAGCTTTTTTTGTAGTAGTTAGCGATCAATAGTCTAGTCATTGTGTATACCACCTGCCTTCAATGGGGTTTGATTTTTTGAAGTAAATTACCGTAGAATTCGGACGCCAACGGCAACGGCTTCTGCGTCCTCTGGCAGAAGCACTGCGCCGTCGCGTTTACGGATTTTTAAATCTGTATTGCTTCTTTTGTTAAAGCAAAAGTTTTAAATACCACACATACGCTAGCTCCGTAGTCACGGACTGCTGCGGACCTATCGATAACACAATAAAAAACTGAAAGAAACCAAGTACGCGTCGTTCAGACTACGCCTAACGAATCCGTTGATTGCTCTGGAATGCACAGAACGCTAAAAGAGATAGCCCAATAGTATTGTCGTGTGGATGAGTGGGTACATACTTTAGAACATCTAAAAACGCTGCAGAAACGCGAAGGATCAAAACACTAAGAGATATACGTTGCAGCGTGGGTCTTTTCGCTTCCACGCTTTGCAATCCTTGTAAAAAAGCAAGCCAAAAAAAGAATAAAACTGATTTTATCACACGCAACAAAAAATTTCAACATTACGAAGGGAGACAAAAGAGCGTGGTCCAGCATACAAAAATTTATTTTTTCGCGCTGCGATGTCCAGCACACAGAGGAAACAGAATAATGCCACGTAGCCAAAAACGATGGAAAGCTTTTCTGAACGAAGTTTATTATAGCGAGCTCCTGCTCTACAAAGACTAGAATGAAACACAAACGTCGAAGAACCAGTCCGCAGTGAGATGTGCACAGATGAACGTCGATAAAGTAAGTTTTGCAGCGTTTGCTATGCATGCCTTACTCTCGGAACGTAATTAATTTCAGATCCATGGAAATAGGATCGAGAACATTGTCAAAGAGACAAAAAAATCAAGTTAGCGACAAGGTGACACCATTTCTATATCAAAAAATATTGCCCGATGGGATGTACAACAAAAACAGCAAACGAGCGCTCCGGTTGAAACGCCAGAAAAGAAAACCGGAAGCGGCCACGCGCAGTTACAAAACAAACAAAACGAACCCTAAGACATAATTTGCGGAAATAAGAAAATTAAAAGCACAAGGACGTCTCAAAGCTTTTTTTACACGCGATCCTGAGCGCAGGGTAATACAAGTTTGCAAACAGGTATTCAAGCACCGCTAGTACCTGACTGATTTGACAAAAATCCGGCTTTTAGCCTTGTACAATTCTAGGTCCAGGATGCTCTCAAAAAGTTACATTGCTTTTTTCGTTCTCGCACACAGTGCATTTCCGCACACTGTCACACACTTATAAACGAAGCTGAAATCTTCCTCTTCTTGCCTTGGAATGACGCGTCTCCATTTCTCACGCACATCCCCATCGCTTGGTCAATAGAACAAGGAAACATTTTCGGTTGTATTGTTGTACAAGGAACGACATGCCGGGACGCAACACGTGTTCGGCATCGTCGTTGCACTACTTAAGTCGCATCACAACAGCGCGACATACGCGTTACATTTTTTTTCCCGCACAAAACAAACACAACTCGCCGCGTCAGCGCCGTGCAAGCCAGCGCAGCGCCACCCGAGGAGTGACCTCAGTGAAATGGTGGCGCCACCCCGCGGCGGCCAAACGCAGCAAAGGAAGCTCTCCCATTGAGTTACGGAGCAGTTTCGTGACCAGTAAATCATTGAAGGAGTCTGATACAAGTAAAGGCGCAGCCGAACTAAAGCGGAGACGGGCGCACTTGCGCGCCTCACTCTTGCCGGGGTGTGAGAAAGCGCGCCGTACGTGTAAAGTGTACAGCTATGAGAGACGTCAAGACGAAGACATGGGTCTGTAGCGCTTTGCAGCCGACAGTTTCCAGATACGTGCGTCCGGTGGACTGACGTACTCAAACCATAAATCTGCGGGCAATTACATTTTAGAAAGTGTTACGCTTGATATCGGATTGATAGATGATCCTATACAGTTTCCACGTTACGATCGCGAACCTAACTTTATAATAAAAAAATGATTACCAAAACTGGTTTATTACCAATTACCAATTACCAAAACTGGCCTGTTTTTGCTCATTTTCGTTTGATGTGTTTTTTACTTGTTGCCTACTCTACGCTGTTCCGTTGTGCACTTTGTCACAGGAGGTCCCCCCGACAGTTTTTCAACTACGGGACCTCCTCGGTATTACTATTTGTACGCTCTTTTAAAACGTGAAAATAAAACTTCAACTTCAACTTCATTGTTAACCTTATTAGCAACTGGAACCCGTCCGCCCATGAAAGGTGGTGTTCCGCAGATATGCATACTGTGCCCTCTTCTTTATAGCATGTATACAAATGATATAGTACTGGTTGATGAGAACACGAAGTACATAAATTATGCCCACGATACAACTCCGTCATTTACCTCCGACAATGCAGTTAACACAGCAACTATGGCGAATTCTGTTTAAGAAAAAAATTACCATTAAACCATTGATAACAGCCTTAAAATATGTGTTGATCAAAGGAAAGCGCTTGGGTTTCGGGAAAAAAGGAAGATAATTACTGGGGAAATGCCATTATGCTAGCCGGTTCCAAAATTGAAATTGTAAGCCTAGTCAAAACGCTGGGTGGGATTTTTGATGAGAGCCTGTCGGGGAATAGCCATATAAACTTTATTGCGGGCAAACGTTTCGAAGTTGTGGGAATGCTGTTCTGTGTAGAATACCTGCCTTTGACAGTAAAAACTATAATCTACAACGGTTTATTCTTGAGTCATTCTCTCTACTGGGGCCTCGTGTGGAGCCCCAGGATCAAATATAATCAGTAGTTTCTTTGGCAAAAGAAAATAATTCGTTTATTCTGCAATGCACCATTCTACTTCAGTGCGGAGGCGATTGGTGCCGTAGGATATCCTAAGCGGTTTTACCTGACCATGCAGAGTAAGGAATGCCGGGAGGCGTCGGTTACCCGGATACAGCGACAGAAAGGTTTGTTTGCGGTCGCGCGAGGGAACCAGAAGCCATGGAACATATCTAACAGACTGCAAAGTTCTCGCTCTTGTTTTGATTAACGCTGTTAGACTTAGGTATTATCTTGTTAAACATTTTCTGTTGTGCTTGCTTTTTATTTGCGCAGAACGACGAATCAAAGCACCCCTGATGACACTGGAGACCCTTCAGATGGACTTTCTATAACAACTGCGCCGCCCCAGGAGGAAAGCTGGTCTGTTTCAGCTTTGCTAAGCGAAGGACTCGAAAATAAGACACGCATGGGAAATTAGTAAAGCTGAGAGAGGCGTGGCGATTACAAAAAGCTTGAGCACTCATCGGAGTTTTGCATTTACAACGTGCTCCGAAATTCACCCACATATTCGGCTACAACGTTCTTTTGAAAAAAAAAATTATTTTGCTACAATTAAAAAGCAATCGGTTTTGGTGAATTTTCAACTGATGACCAATTCTTTTGGTCAAGTATTTTTCGTAGTTGCGTTCCTAACTGTGTCACCGGCGCCACCGCATTACCAGACTCTGCTCCAGGCACGCAGACTTACACCCACACTCGTATAACACGCCCATGCGCACGCACACCCCCATCCGTATAACACCTCTATAACCCACACACCCATTTACCACGAGGGTATATACGTTGTTCCGAAGTGCTTAAAGACACGCGACGGAGAAGTACAGCCAGTGTTTAAGCCTTATGTGCACACCACCCTATGTGCAGAGACATGCCATTCGTTCTCCGAATGGTTTTAAAGCGTAACTATTTTTATATAAACTAAGTAAACACCCGTCTGCACGTCTTATACGCTACAAGTGTCCCACCATTGTCGCTTGTAACACACATATTATTAAAACTGAACACATTTGGTATAAACGAATGCCAGGACGACTTGTTGGCAAAACCAGCGGGATATCCTGGGAAAGCATGATACGTTTCTTTCGTAAAGCATTGTCCCATACCCCATGCAGGTGTGTGCTGTCCAGAGGCTATCTAAAAATTTGGTGTTATTCAAAACCCTCACGCTGGAGAAGAGCATGGCCCAGAATGTAAAGACCAGTCTTTCTTGTGCGGCTTAAGCCTGAGAGTTTTGCGTGGAATAAACAGCGTTATCAGACGAAACAACGTGGAGAAAAACAAACGCGTTGGTTACCCTTGATTTGTCCTTGTTTTAGGGCTGTTCAGTTCATGTAATAAACCAACTAGCGCAGCTACAAACCCTCCTGAAAATTTTGGTCTATCTTTAAGTCTTTCGACCTAGCCACCCAGCTAAATGTAAAGTGAATTATTAAACTATACGATTTTGTAGGTAATCTTTTTTTTCAATCTCCTACATCCCCGACCACACTTCTCACTTGTCAACAAAAATATTACACACCATTGAGGCAGCACGTCAATACATAAGTAGCATTAGCTGCGTTCATTCAATATGAAGCCCCTTCCTTACACAGAAATGGAAAAACACGGAGCTTTCTCCCATGCAACTTTAGCCAAAGTCGCAAACCAAAATCAAAACTGGTTCGACCCTCTGGAAGGGCGCAATCGGATTGACGTCGTCCTCCTAACGCAAGGAACTTAGGTTCGATTCCAACCACGGCAATTTTTTTTTTCTTGAGGCGCTTGATGTGCCGTGTGTAAAAATCACTAAGTTCAGTTTCCCTTACTGCGTTTTAGCATGACGACAGACCGTACTAGTGCGACGAATGACGCCATGATTGGAGCAGAGAAGGCTTCGCTTATGATCGAAATCGTTTTGTGAACA
The DNA here is from genome assembly GCF_048455015.1 of Haemaphysalis longicornis. Taxonomy (NCBI): domain Eukaryota; kingdom Metazoa; phylum Arthropoda; class Arachnida; order Ixodida; family Ixodidae; genus Haemaphysalis; species Haemaphysalis longicornis. Next base: position 13,509,909 of record NW_027526233.1, read on the forward strand.
CTTCAAAAACAGCGCAGAGACAAGGACGAAATAAGTTACAAACTGGAGCGCTGGCTCTCAGCGTTCTAGTTTGTCACTTTCGTCCTCCCTCGGTGCTCGCTGTTTCTGAAGTGCTTAATATGCTCCCCCAGCTGGCCCAACGTCCAGCCCAATTATTTTAATCAAGTCCATGCTGGAATGTCGGCTTTCCTGCAGTGTGAGTTTCTCGGACATCGACGCCCTCAGTGAGGCATACAATGCTTAGCTTCAAAATACACGTCTGATTGATTTTTCGCGATACTAATTCGCGACAAGGAACAAGAAGAATATCGAACAAAAGAGACGAAGGACGATGTAGCAGAAAAGACGTGTTTAAAAGTATTCCTTTCTTGGCTATCGTAATAACCCATGCAATCCGTATTCCTAAATGAAAGTGTCTGGGCACCACTGGGCTAAGTAGGTACGTTTTGCCTCCAATGTGACTGAGGTTTTTTCGCGCTATATAATGTGGGCATGTATAAACGATGCCCGCAGTTCTAGTAGCTTAAAACATTCCTGTTAAGTAGACAGACGAGAATTTTCTCGATAGGCGGCTCATGAAAAACAACCGTCTGTACTAAAACGGCCCCATTGTGAGGCGTTCTAGAGCGCTCGATAGACAATCCTTCCCGTGTACCACATATAAAGGGAAAGAGGACCAAACAACAAAATTCCCCATCAACTCCAATTATCACATCAAACGGCAGTATGAACAAGCAGAGGCAAAACGATAAGAGATGATGGAGCCATTACAAACCAAACTGGACCAAAAAGCAAAGCATAGGGAGAAGAAAGATTGTAAACCTTTTGAATAACGCGAGGCCAAAAAAAAAACAGATTGCGGGCGTGCCGGACCTTCGAGCTTTCAAATTCGCAGCAGGGTTTGTAGTTGGGCAAGTTGGTACATAACTTTAACAAAACAGCGCGAAGCACGGGACAAAGGGAAGATGAAGACAAAACAAGCGCTGCGCAAATTCGCCGCGCATAACAAGCGCCATTGTTGTCCTCTCATAGTTTTTTCACAGATGGTTCAACAACAATGTGAAAATGTTTGGCGTGTCTGTTCTGCCATACCACGTTCCTGCGTATTTTCATTGTGTGGTTGATTGGCACGCATGTTCGGTACGTAACAACAAGGTGCATAGCGAACGCGTGTAATGGCTGCGATAGACATTTCAAAGTCCAACGGTCAGTTAGGCACGGTGCACAACCCTGATACTTTATATTGTTGTGAAGCAAAACTAAGAAGCTAGTATTGGAAGTCAGAAATAGATATGACATTTAATTATGCTCCAACCAATACATAGACAAAAGCCGACGTTTCGAAGGGCTCGGCTTCTTCTTCAGGGGTGACTGGGGCCACGCTGCAGCTGCGTCTTATAGTCTTTCACTTTAGCTGGCCTCGCACAAAGCCCCTCGCTGCGGCGCGTAGTTCATGTGTGTACACACACGGTGTACACACACGGACTATGCGCCGTAGCGAGGGGCTTTGTGCGAGGCCAGCAAACATGAGACTATAAGACGCAGCTTCGGGAGACCAGGAATTCGCGATCGAGGAGCTCTTGGTTGTGCGAAGAAGCTCGGTCAGTAAATGCAGAAGTTCGGTACAGTGGGGTATAAAGCGTCGCGAGAAATTTACGAGGCCCAAGAACTCACGAAGCTGGCGGAGGCTGGTATGTTCTGGGAAGTCCTTCACGGCTTGAACGTGAGAGGGTAAAGGACGAATTACCTGCGCCGAGATGTGATGGCCCAGGAACTCGAGCTCCGAAGTGCCGAAGACGCATTTCTGGGAGTTGACAACCAGGCGAAATTGATGGAGGCGTTAAAAGAGTTCTCGGAAGTGACGCGCGTGATCTTGTGGAGTGGGACTCGCGACGAGGATGTCGTCAATGTACGCAAATACAGCCGGAAGGCCACGCCTCACCTAGGCATGAACGTTTGAAATGTTTAAGCTGTGTTGCGTAGCCGAAAGGGCATGCGCACATACTCAAACAAGCCGAAGGGTGTAGTGATGGCCGCCTTCGGGATATCGGCAAGCTCGACGGGGATTTGATGATACGCCTTCACAAGGTCCACTTTGCTAACGATTGTGCACCCTTCAAGTGGCTTGTGAAACCCTGGATGTGGGGTAGGGGATAGCTGTCGTGACAGTCGGAGCGTTGGACGCCCGGTAATCGCCGCAGGGACGCCAGTCTCCACTTTTCTTTGGAACCATATGCAGTGGAGACGCGTGGTTGCTGGACGATGGGCAGATAATCCCGAGTTCTAGCATGTGCTCGAATTTACGTTTATCAGTCGCCACACGCTCACCGAAGAGGCGGCGCGGCCTAGCTGCGACTGCTGCGCCACGCGTGACGATGTGGTGGCTAACGCTATGCTTGGGCGGCTACTTTAAGTTGCAGGGTCTCGTAACCTCAGGGAAGTTTTCGAGGATTATTGCGTACGGGGATGTAGGAAGCAGCATGCGGATGCCAGTTGGAGCGACAGTAGACAGTACGCCCAGGATGGGAAGGCGCGTCTTGCTGTCAACCAGGCGATGGTGACGCATGCTGACGTCTAGGTCAAAATGGGTCAGAAAATCGGAGCCGAGGATGGGCTGATTTACGTCGGCTACTGCGAAGACCAACCGGAAGGCACTCCGCAAACCAAGGTCGACGGTGAGGGACTGCAGACCATACGTGGCGATAGAGGTAGAGTTCGCTGCACGAAGCGTAGGCCTAGGTGACTTAGAAGTACGCTCATCCTTGGCGGCTGGTAATACACTGACTTCAGCACCCGTGTCTACAAGGAAGAGCAAACCAGAAATGCGATCCGTGACCAGGCAATGGCGGCCAAGTTGTAAGGCGAGGTCACACGACGCCATCAGTGTTCTCGGGTCGCGTTTCCCGACCAGCTGCATGGGGAAGTGCAGTGACGGGTGCGGTGCTGGATAGTTTGATGGTACCAGAAGATAGACGAGCTTCAAGGGCTGCGCGAGCAAGAATCGCCCGGGGAAGACGAACGAAGGCTAGGACGTGCGGAGGAGCTGCATTGGCCATCAGAGGACGTCCGAAGCGCTTCTATGGAAGCGGCGAGTTGATCGATCCGAGTCTCTAAGCGAGACACGGCCGATGACTCTGCTGTCGAAGCGAAGATAGCGACTGAGGGAGAAGTCGCGTCGTGAACTCTATCAGCAAGCTCGGCGGCGCGGTCGAGGGTCAAGTCCCCTGCAGCAGCTAAAACGATGCGAGTGGACTGTGGAAAGCGCTGCAGAAAGAGCTCCTTTAAAATTACACCGTTGGAGTCCACGTTGCTCGCGCCCACGAGCCGTCGCATGGGGTTAAGCAGCTGGGAAGGGCGGCGATCTCCAAGCTCGTCGCGGGTGAGCAGGTGCCGGAGGCGCCCTCGGACGCCGTGGTTCGGTCCAGAATACTCTGCTTGAGCCGCTGGTACGGAGCATCGTTCAAAGGTGCACCGATGACGTCTGCCACTTCATCAGCCACCTCAACAGACAAGTTGCAAAGGAAGTGGCGAAACCGAGTAGTCTCCGTGCTTTAGCCGCTGGTACGGAGCATCGTTCAAAGGTGCACCGATGACGTCTACCACTTCATCAGCTACCTCAGGAGACAGGTTGCAAAGGAAGTGGCGAAACCGAGTAGTCTCCGTGGTGACGCGGTGCAGATCGAAGACGGCTTCGACCTAGGCGAACCAAACATGTGGGTTCTTGCGCACGAAGGTGGGCAGACGGAGCTGTGTGACTGCGACGTCCGTCGGCCGCGAGGAAGCGTCAGGCAAAAGAGGGCCCGAGGGCGCGAGGTTTCGGGGGTCGGTCATGTCTTATTCCGGAGTCACCACTGTCGGGAACCGCGGGGTCACAGCGCCGCGCAATAGATAAAGTACCAGCGTGGCAGGCTTTCGGAATCGAACTGCCCCTGCCGTGCTGACGCACAAAGCACGCGCAGGTCGTTTCTTTTTTGTCCTCGTCTTTCATTGCCAGCGCCTTGGCGCCAGCTAAAAGCGGTGACAGAAGGGCGCTACATTTCCTCCATCTCGTCGGCTTTCTTCTCTTGGTTTCGTCTCGACGACGAAGCCTGGCTTCTTTCAGTCTATCCGGCTGACTTTCCATATATGACAACGAATCCCACCGAGCCGCTCTTTCAATACATAATTTTGTATTTTCCTTCTTCCTTTTTCCTTTTCCTATTTGTTATTTTTATTTTTTGTGTTTTTCCTTGTTTTTATTTTTATTTTTTTATTTTTTGTATTTGTATATTTGGGCAGCCAAGAAAACCTCTGAAAGCAAAGTGGTGAACGTGGTAGGTCATTGAAACAAATGAAGAATTTGAAAAAACCGTAAGAAAGCGGAGAAAAAATGAACGCCGGGTAGGATCCGAGCCCACGACCTCCAGAATACGGGTCTGGTGCGATGGCCACTACGCTAGTGTGGGTTTGCTTCCCCTCCATCTTCTCGGATATTTATGTTAAGGTATTTTGCTTCCTGTGCGTGGGGGTGGTAAACAGTGCCCCTCGAACTACTGGGGGTGAAGGAGACCCTATTTTGAACCCCCGCGTTGTAAAACGAGTGTCTACAACATTTCAAGAGTGTTCGACCAGCGTTGAACTCTCTTGAGCCACCTATGGCCCCACGACTACCAGAACAGAGGCCCTGGCTATGCATGTAGCGAATCAGAATGAGAAATGAGGGGCTCGTTGAAATAAGACAGAAATAAGGGTTGACAGTCAAGAAAACCTCGGACAGCAAAGCGGAAGGATGTGATGGATAATTGAAACAGATAAAGAATTTGAAAAGAAAGAAAGCGGAGACAAAATGCCCGCCGAGTTGGATCCGAACCCACGACCTCCAGAATACGCATCTGGTGCGATGACTACTACGCTAACAGCGGGGCTCTTTCCCCTTCTCCTTCTTGGGTGTTTATGTTCCAGTAGTTTGTTTTCTGTGCTAGGGGTGGTAGCCAGCGCCACTCGGATTACTAAGGCTGAAGTTCTTTTTAACTCCCGCGTCATGAATCAAGTGTCTAGGACATGTCAAGAGTGGTTGACCAGTGTTCAACCCTCTTTCTGTCCTACTTCTGTCTTAACCTTGTTTCTACCGGGACCGGCAATCTACCGGTATGGGGAAAATGTGAGCTTCATTGGTCAATCTACCGCTACCGGTCGGCGCAGTCGCTCTTGGTGTGGGATATTCGGTCTGCCATCAGTGCTTTCTCTCCATCTGTTGTCGGGCGCTTCGACGTACTAACTGGCGCGGGGCCTGGGAAGAGCAGCGCTGAATTGGAAAGAATGTGTTCCGCGGCGCTTTCGAACACCGCGCATTCTGAGAAAGGCCGCGCCTGCTCGCACCGGATGTCCTAACAGCCACCACATGGGGATGGACCCCAACGAAGGGTACTCGCTTTTCCCCCTTCCCCGGCCCTGAGCGGCATGATGAACGGAAGATGAAGACGGAGGGACGAGGTCTGGGCGCGGAAGCTCTCGGGCCGTCGTCTGCGGGCTCAACGCGAGCACTGTTTCTTAGCCGCCGGCTGGGATGTAAATAAATGCACAGTTTTTGCATCGGAAGCTGAGTTTGTCGGTTGAGGATACCCGGGGTCAGATTATCATCGCTGCTGCGGCCTAGAGGAGAACCGCCGGGCAAAAGAACATCACGAAAATAACTGGTGCAGTCGACAGGATCTTCAGCAGCGACGACTCAGCCATCCGGCTGGCGAGACGGGCCCCTCGACGGATGGAGCGCGCAGGGACATCGCAGCCTGCTGAACGAGATCGGCAGGAGCAACGAGCTCGCCAGCAAGGTGGACAAGCGGCTTGACCGGTGGCCAGTGGATGTCTCAATGGAGACCGAGGCAATTCTGCGGCCTGCTGAGCGGCGGAGAAGCTTGACCAACGGTCAGGGGAAGAATCAGCAGCCCAGTGAGCATGGAGCGGCACGAGTGAGCTGTCGTCAGGCGAGAATTCCACTGGCCATTGTTTGTGGACACCTCGGCGGAAGGAGCCGTTAATAAATGGATACGCCATCTGCACCGGTGCGAATTTTCTACACGCCCCGAGCCATGCAGGTCAGTTTGTCGCTTGATGCTGGGTGTGCGGTTCACTATAACATCTAGCAGGTATCTAAGCGTGGCCGCGAGATAATGATAAGGATTCAGAAGCGTTGGATATGAACGGCGCAGAAACAGCAAGCATTGCAATGTCGTTTGCTGAGCGGAAGACGCTATTGCAGGCGAAATTGAGAATCGCTGAGGCAGAGTTAGCGGCGACACGTTCGAAGAGTGTACGCTTTAAGAGAGCTAACAATGTTTCTGCCTCACTGAGTGCTCATGGAGTAATGTTCAGCGCTGAGGGAGAGAGTGGATTGGGGTGTGCCAGTACGCCGAAAGATGTGCTGGGTGGAGCCCATTCATTGGGCGTGCGTAAGCCTCCAGTTTCGCGGGATCCGGCACGATCATAGTTATGCTAGGGAGGCGAAGAGAGGATAGTGGCGCACGTTCCTTCGTGGGCGTTCAGATTTCCTGCAACCACGGAACAGGATAGTGAAGCATCCTGCGTAGAAAGCTTCACCAAAATGAAGATGGAGGTGAAGGAAGGTGTTACGCGCCAGGCTGCATTGGGAAATGATAGACAGTCAAAGGTTAATGAGAGTGTGCGCATGCTCGTGAAGAAGCTGATAGCAAGAGAGACAAGCTCCGCTGCGTCGCATGTTAGCGTTCATGTGGCCGATGAGCCCATCGCTGCTCCTTGCGTCACACAACGTTGTGATAGAGAACGGCGCTTCGTGCTTGAACGGTGGTTCGGTAGCAGCCGAACGCAAGGGTTCGCACTGAAAGGAGCGGAACAACTATGCAGTTGTTAAATCAACAGTTCTGAAGGGGCTAGGGCTGGCTTCAGTTAAGCGTGAGCCCGTTGTCCCTGCGTTCGGAGATGGAGAACATTCCGTGAGTGTGGGCGAGCGGCCAGTTCCTTTGCAGGATGCAGCCGCACGGGAATTGCGCGAGGAGTCGGATGTAGTTGGTGTCACGCACACTGCATCTTGTGTTTTTGGGGGTCCCCAAATGTCGAGTCCCGAAAATGTCATTGTCATGAGGAGCTCCAGCGAATTGAGCGAGGAAAGTGTAAATCAGCGTGAGGCCACTCATGAAATGCAGCCCATGGCAGTTGCAGGTAGGCCTGTAGGAATGGCTGAAGAGATAGCCTCTCCAGAATTGCATGTAAATGTTGATGTGGCCGCTAAGCAGCCCTCTCCTGTTTACGCTGACCAACTGTGCGTAGTGGAGCACGGCACTCCGAGCTTAGGATTGGCTGAACTGGGGTGTTCGGACAAAAAGGGGAGGAAGTGTTAGCCAGCATCACCGCACTGCAGCGTGGCTGCAACGCAGGCCGACGAGCCAGCAGCTGTGCCTCCTTGAGCGAGAAAGCGAGGAGGAGAGGGGCTTCTGTTAGTGTTGTGCGACGGGGTGCGCCGCATAGCAGGGGTGTTTTCGGACGATGACGGCCGGTGCGTACCGCCTTCTAAAGGCCGCTCGCTCTGAAAGAACTAGATGAGGGTTGTGGCTATTTTCTCATGGTGACCTGCAGCCAGGGTCATAAGGCACTGGCCATGCTGATTGTTGTGTCGCCAATTGAAGGAACAATGGAGCACGCGCGATAAGTGTGTGTGGTGTGTGAGTTTCATGTGTGAAACATTCCTGAACTTGTGTTTCACAGTGGCGATGGAGGTGTCGGGCGCTTCGACGTACTAACTGGCGTGGGCTCTGGGAAGAGCAGCGAGGAAATGAAAAGAACATGTTCCGCGGCGTTTTCGAACGCCCCGCATTCTGAGAAAGGCCGCGCCTGCTCGCACCGGATGTTCTAACGGCCACCACATGTGGATGGACCCCGACAAAAGGGACTCGTTTTTCCCCCTTCCCCAGCCCTAGCGGCATGATTAACGGAAGATGAAGACAGAGGGATGAGGTCTGGTTGCGGAAGCTCTCGGGCCCTCGTCTGCGGGCTCCACTCGAGCACTGTTGCTTAGCCGCCCGCTGGGCTGTAATAAATGTACAGATTTTGCATCGGAAGCTGACATAGTCGGTTGAGGATACCCTGGGTTAGATTATGAGCGCTGCTGTGGCTTAGAGAAACCCCGGGCTAAAGAACATCACGAAGATAACTTGTACAGTATCATCATCATTAGCGAACGTGCTCTAGCACTTCGTCCTTATCTCTCTAAATATTCATCATGGTGTGTACTCGCATTTTCTCCCTCGAACCACCAATTAAACGGTCGCCCCGAACATCGGGCTCGCCGGTAGTCGCCAGGTTTTTTAGCCGCCGCAGGTTTGCCTAGTAACCGCAGCCAGCTAGGGAGCCGCTCATTTCGCGGGGCGGCCACCGGCCACAGCCAGGGCCACAGGTAAGCGGCGATAATACGGCCGTTGTAGCTCTCGCTACAAAAAGCATCGTTCATCGCCTGCCACGTTTTATCCCGATTTTCGGCATTGGCGCCAACAGATACATTATTATCCGCCCTCACGTTATGTGGGGGAGCTCTACTTGCCGTCGACCACCTCGCGTCCCCGGAGAATGAAACCTCGGCTGCGAACAAAAGCGACAGAGTGCCCAAGAGGACGACGCTGCATTTGTCTGCGACCATAGATTTTGCCTTAAATGCCCTGTATGGCATGGGTGAGTACAAGCACCGAATAATGGTTTTCAAGAAATACTTTTTTGCTACGCCGATTTTGATACGATGTAGCGTAGCAGCTCGTGTATTCCAAGTCGCCTGCCGAGACGGACCGTTCTAGCACTTTCCAGCTGGCATAAGCTCTGCCCAATCGCAAGCGACCTTTTAACAAATCACTAAAGTTTCTCTTGGGAACTACAAAATTTTGGGCAACAATATATCTTCTTTTGACGCTTAACAGGTGACAATCGTGAGGGGTAATCGGCTCTCACTTCAATACGAACGCAACTTGGTCCATCACGACCCCGAGTGCTTCCCCAAAAATTAACTCTTGCTTTATTTTTGGGAAGATTATGAACACATGATGTTGCCACGAGCATACTTCTTGAATTTGGAATAGGAATTTCTAGATGTCAAAATGACAAACCTAAAGGGCGCCATGATCAAAGGGACTGGCAACAATTTTACAAAGCGTGCACAGGGAAAATCGGAACACTGAAAGCTCCGAATGTTTTACTGCCTTACCTAATGTTGCTTTACCTAACTGTGTCTGGCGATAGCATATCGTTCGGTGCTGCCCGTAACAGAAGTTGTCGTCGATGTCTTAAATCGGGTTTGGTGGTACATAGCTTTAAAGATGAAACAACTGGCTGTTGTCATGTGGTGTGCTTTATCGGGCGTCGGCAATAGAATCACTGGAACTTGCGAAGGACAGTCATCGTTTTGGCGGCAGCAACTAAGCAGAATAAATTGAAACTTCTGGCAGCGCAAAAATGAGCAACAAGGCTTATTGCTAGCAAATGTACAGTGCAATGCGTACACCGAACAATACTTTCCTGAGTTTAATATTGTTAAGGTGACTTCACCCGACGCATTTAAACAACTTTCAATGTACAAAACTGCCGTAGTCGCGAATACCCGTGCCATATTGTGTATGTTTCAGCTGGTTCCTCGTGGACCAGCCTACTGTGTACGCCATCGTGCTTTGTGGTCATTGCCATTCTGTCGCGCCAATTATTGTCACCAATCTCTTTATCTATTTTGTACGCCTTACCAAGACTTCTACACACACTGGAGGAAAACGTTGTTTCTGTAACGAGAATATGAAAGAAAATGTTACCGAAGCTGATGTCTATTTTTCAGCCTTTGTTGCATTCGGGTTCATTCATTACTGAGGATTTACATGTACTATTGGTTACCGGGTTGTCGGTATACCAGTTTTGCTTTGTATGGAACCTTTTTCTATAGCTGCCCTTTTTTTACAGGAACGTACGGGGTTGATATACCGTTACGACTGCGTAAACTGTTAATCATGCCTTCTCTGCGTGCTACATCAATGCTGCTCTCTTATAAAGGGCGTGAGGGGTGCTCAAGCTGGAAATGGAGGCTTTTTTCCCTTCGTCCCATTTTGTATTGTATTTTGTACTTTACAGAGAGGAATGGCTAACTTATTCACTTACTTATTTGTATCTCCTCCACCGCGCGAATTCGTGGTTACCACTTTCGGTCCATATGATCGGTTTCAATGCGAGCGGCGGCTATCAGAGTGTGGCAATCAGATTCCATCTGCGCTTTCATGCGTATTCGCTATTAGATTACGTGTTACAACGCAATTTAAAGGGTAACAGAATCCCGGTGTGCTGTGCTTTTGGCTGCAGCAGCAGCAGAAAGTCGGAGAAGGCACGTTTTTCGGTTTGCATTGAGCTACACAGATGCTAAGCAACGAGCGATATGCATACACAACATTTGACAGCAGAGATATGACTCTGCAAGGGATACCAGGATGTACGAGGGCTTTACGGAGGCTCTGCAATTGCCTCTTTTTGTATTGACATCGCGTTGGACTGAAATGTGCGGTATTGACAAAACACGACGGTTGGAGGGCGAGAATGCACAAATGTTACGTGTTTTTGTAGATTGTTAAAGACTCCGCTTACTCCAGTTTTTCTTGAGGCGCATTAAAGAACGCGGCACACATTTAACTTGTTTTATATGCTTCATTTCTTGTTGTCGTTTTTTGTATTCTGAACACCCAATGATCCCCAAAAAATAACGATTGTTTATTTATTGGGAAGATTGCGAACGCATGATGTTGCCACGAGCATACTTCTTCAATTTGGAATAGGAATTTCTATATGTCAGAACGACAAACCTCAATGGCGCCATGATGAAAGGGAATGGTAACAATTTTAGAAAGCGAAAATCAGAACACTGAAAGCATTTTCGATGTAGTGGGGCTAGAAATATTGTTTACCATTTAAATCTCATATGAATAAGCTGGAACATCTTGCGATACACGGCAAAGGACCCGCGCATACGCACTGTTCGTGAATGGAAAAGGCAGGCTCCCCACCCCCTATCTCACCTGCGATAAACATTTTGGTACAGGGTGTTACACATCGTGGATCAAGGCCAACCGAGCTGTTAGTTATGTATATCAGTTTCTTAATGTTTTCAACTATGCAATTGATCTTTCACTGGTCACAGTTGCCCTTGATATGTTTTCAAATTTTCCTGAGCACGCTCTTTGGCCAGAAACCCGTAAAGATATTCCGTCAACTGGCGCATACTCCCAACGCAGATGTTCTGTGAAATGCGCGCTACGCTGCACTGCATGTTTGAAAACTGCGCCGTTAAAACTGGCGGTACCTGGCACCACTCAGTAAAAACAACCAGCTTGTATTGATGCTTATGATCCCTAAACAAGGCGTGTAGTTCTAGCGCTCGAGAACTCCTGATGACTTTAGGACGCACGGGAGAGCGAGCCCTTGGAAATGATGTTATCGTGCAAAAACTAGCCTGGGAGACTGCTTTTTAGTTGACTCGTATAATTACGCCAACTTCTCAGATAAAATTCTAAAAAGGGCTAATCTGCCGCCTGTAGGGAAGTTGTCCCGCACGAAGTGGCGTTTTTTTTTCGAAGCAGACGACGCGCCCGCAGAGTTAGATCTAATCTGGTAACGACACCCCATTGTTGGACGGATTGAAGGCGGACCAGTTGGTACATAACTTAGCTACAAAGCAGCGCGGGACACAAGACTGCAGGAAAGACACACAGACATGGCGCTGGAGCGACATCCCACTTTGTGTGTGCCCTTTTTGTAGTCTAGTTTCCTGCGATGTTTTGTCATTCTGGCGCTGCCCACACGCCAACCCCTGGCAGTGGTACTCTTTTAGTTCCAGTGACTTTAGCCAAGGGGCGCTGTAACCAGATCAAACTTTAGTGAGGACTTTAGCCGGCAAGTGCAATAAGACCCGTATAATACTCACGAGTATTATAGCTGCGCGGAACTAGAACGGGTGCAGAGCGAACTCAGTCCTTCTTCAGAACGGGTGGCGTAAGCAAGGGGTGGCAGAAGGAAGGGAATAGTGCACATGTAGAGCATGCGAGATATTGGGAAAAATCTACACAGCGACAACGTTTGATTCCTTGATTGCGGGGTTCAGAAGCTGAAGCTGAGCTTTGAGGCATGCCGTAGTTGAGTGCTCCGGATAGATTTGTATCACTCGGTGGTCTTTAACGTGCGCCGAAATCTGGGTACACTGCTGCTTTCGCATTTCACATCCATCTGGAAAAGGGCCACCATGGCCGGGATTCAACCTGCATCCTTCGACTCAGGAGTAGAACGTCTTAGACACTAATTAGGCACAGCGGCGGGTACAAGAGTCTGCAAACCTACAAGTCTCCTGCCTTTGCCGAGCACCAGCGCAGCTCTGTCACAGTTGGCAATGTTATTTTCAGGGTATGGAAACCAATCATGGCTTCTGGCAATCGTCTACAATTCTAAATGTTGTAGAGACTTGCACCAAACACTTCAACTATTTCAGCCATGGTCCTTTCTCCCCTTCGTATTCACCGACATTATCAGCCTACCTTCGTCCACTGCAGGGGAAATGCCTCTCCCATAGATATCCAGTGATCCCGGTCCTGTGCTAACTGCGAACAATTTATCCCCGCAAGCTACTTCAGCTCATCTGCGCCGTCCGAGTTTCTGCCGCCCATTGCCACGGTTGCCTTCTGTAGGGATCCACCCTGTTACCTATATTCAAGAATGGTTACCTTGCCTTCAGATTACGTGCTTTCCCACAGGCATTTCTTCTTAATTTTTACTAATATGTCCATAACACACGTTTGTTTGCTGACCCACTCCGCTCTCTTCTTATCCCTTAATGCTGCAACTATAATTTTCTGTTCCATTGCTCGCTTTGTTGTCCTACATTTCATTTTAACCCTTTTTGTGAGCCTCCAAGTTTCTGCCCGAAGATTAGTACTGGTAAGATGCTGCTATCATACACTTTCGTTTTCAGGGACAATAGTTCGCTGCCATTTATTGTCTGAGAATGCCTCCCGAATGCACTCCACCCCATTCTATCCTTCTAATTATCTCTGCCAAATGGTTGGAATCCTGGGTCACAACTTGGCCTCAGCAGATTTATTCACTTATTAGTTCCACAGCCTCGCCACCTACCTCAAACCACTCTGCTCTCCCGAGGCTATTGAGTATGGCTTTGCTTTTTTGCGTATTATTTTAAGGCCCACGATTATGCTCTTCTTATCGAGTGTGGTAATCATGCTATGCAGATCATCCCCTGGGTATGTTAACCAGGCAACGTTATTAGCAAATCTGTGGTTACTGAGGTATTCTTCATTAACCCTTACGCCCATCTGTTCACAGTTCAGTGTTGAGACTGCCTCTTGCAATGATGCTGCCAATCTGTCTCCTTGTCTGACGCCCTTCTTTATAGATATTTTACTGCTTTCCTTATGGACGACCATGGTAGCTGTGCACCCCCCATTCTTACGTAATCCTTGTCTACACCATGTTTGTGCAATTCCTGAGTGACTGCTGAGATTCCGACGTAGTCAAATGCTTTCTCATAATGTATGAAGGCCATATATAGGGGCTTAGTATATTCCGCGCTTTTCTCTATCACGTGATTCAACGCATGATTCTGGTCCATCGTTCTATAACATTTACGAAACCCTGCTTGTTCTTATGTTGACAAAAATTTAAGCTTGCAGAAATTGTGTTAGCGATTACCACGGTAAGTACCTTAAAGACGACTGCCAGTATGATTATCAGCCTGTAGTTTTTAATACCTTTCTGTCACTTTTCTTGCGGGTTATTCCATTGGGTCGGCGTAATTCCAAGATTCACTCAAGATAATTCCAAGATAATTCCAAGATTCCAAGGTACACTCGAGGTCAATAGGCATTCCGTATACAGGTATGCCAGTTTTTCTAGTAGAATTTGCCCGCCATCCTTCAAGAGGTGTGCTTTAATGCGATGCCCACCAGGTGCTATTCCCCCATGCATTTCTTTCAAAACCTTCTTTTCTTATTCTGGTTTTACTGGCGGGAGGTCTATCTCCTCTGAATTGTTTCCTCGTTCGGTATTAGCCCGGAAGAGGCATTGGTGGGGCGAGGGTAATACCCTTTGTGGTAACCGTTGTGAAAGACGGGTCGGCGGTGGCAAAAAGCAGCCCTGGAGCAGCGCCGAGTAAATCGGCTTGACCGGAATGAAAACTGGAGTGGGAGGGGAAGCGTACATACTGATTCACAGCAAAAACTTTAAGTTCCACCGGACAACACCAGGTGAAGTGGTCAGGTTGTGTTGTCAGGTTGTGCTAAGGCAACTTCGCGCGCACTATTGCAAAAAACTGGCTTGTGGTCAGTGTACATTACATTGTTATGCTACACAAGTACTTCCGGACACGATCCACACCAAACACTTCTTGAGTTGAATGCAGTCTTGTTCTTAGACAAGCTCCTAAACCAAGAATCACTGAGGTGCCCTCGGCCATCAGAATTCTGTGTGCTAGAATTGCACCTATATTTTGAGCCAATGCGTTGGAGCGCAGACAGACGTGCCGGCATGGAATGGTTCACATGCACGAAAACTGCGGCTGAGCTCACCACATGCTCGCGGGCGTTGAATTCGTACTGTTTTTGTCGTAAGACCAATTTAAAATTACAAAGGAGCAAGCGTGCAGGACAAGAAATCAGCAGCGGCTTTGCTCGGCTATGCTAGGATATACGTAGCGTGAGCTAAGACTCAGCAATCCAATTCGATATAATGAAATCTTGTCCTGTCCAGTCCAGTTCAAGCCAATCCAATCCAGTCCAGTCCAGTCCAGTCCAGTCCAGTCCAGTCCAGTCCAGTCCAGTCCAGTCCAGTCCAGTCCCGTCCAGTCCAGTGCAGTCACTGCTCCTCGCGAATGCGGAGCACGGCTTCCCCGGAGCCAAGCGAAACGGCTATCAAGTGGCTCCGGCGCTGCGTCAGACTTGGCTGCTGCGCCACAGAGGCGCACCGCAGGGCACGCGCCTGCGCCAGGGCGTGTGCCGCGGCTATGACTGTACTCCTCAGGAATGCACAGACCGGCGAAAGTGCACACCTAATTCTTTACAAACGCATACTCAAATTGGATTCGATTTAGAATCCAAACCAATCCAATTGAATTAAATACAATTCAATCCAATGGAACGCTCCTCGAGTTTACGCAGCACGGCCGTTCAGGGTCCACGCGAAACTGCTGGACCTGGGCCAGTGCAGCTACCCTACAAAAGACATATGGACGGACTAAGAAGGGACTGTAGAAGGGGTCAATCTCCACGAAATTGTGAAAATACTTTAAATGTTGGCGTAGTAGCATAGGGCGTGGCCTCCGCCCTGTGACCATTGGAGGGAAAGCTTTTCTTCCCGATTATGCGCCAGAGATACTGTACTCGCGGCATAAATGTGGCACTGTGAAAGGTTCTACTTCTTGCCAAAAGCCAGCAGAGAGGTTACGAAGGTGCTCAGCGTAGTTTGCGCATACGACAAGAATATCCTCGAAGTAGACTGCTGAAGGTGAGAGTCCCTTCAACAAGTTATATGTCTCACGATAAAATATGGCGGCAGCCGAGGAAACATCATAAAGGCAAACATGTGCACTGAACCATTCCTATCTACGTTCAGATTGTGAATACTTCGAGGGAAATTGTCAGCCACAACTTTCTGGTAGGCGTCTCGCAACTTATTCGTGCCCAAATGTCGTGCCCAACTGAGTGGATTGAAGTGCTGAAACGATCCTTGGCGCCTTGTCAGTCCTTGTGTTCGGGTTTATTCAGTTTGATACCCATGCTTTCTGGCGACGTTGAGTCGACTTCGGGCCACCAAAGACAAGGTGAGGACAGACTAATCGCACACAGTGGTTTGAGCAGTCAAAGAAATTCAAGAGCTAGAGACCACTCAGGCAGTTCGGTTGTCTTACCTAAAACTTCTTACAGAAAACGAGCAGCCTCTGACAACATCATTGGCAATTTGGCAACAAAGATTGCAGCATTAGATACAAGCATAGGCTCGAGTATAGTGCATGAATCAAACAAACTTCCGTATGAAAACTGACAGCGAAGGTGGCGGCGTTGGAGTCGAGCATCGCCTCGAGAAGAGCAGCTGAGCCAGGTAATCCAGTTGCTCCCTCTTGCGACGTTTCACAAAAGAGTGCTGCCATTAAGTTCGGGCGTTAGGACGACAATAGACGCCAGAGATAAAATCTACTGTTCTTTGGAATTGAAGATGACCAAAAAAAAACTCGGTGGCATCGAAACTAAAATAATTGAATTCTGATCAGACAAGCCAGAGATTTAAACCACAAGCCCACATTCTGAGCACGTACACAGGCTGGACAAGTAAGTGCAAGTACGTATTATCCCCAAACTAACATTTTTAAAAGACACGCAAACTATCGTGTCACCAGCACGCAAGCTAAAAAGTTTACAGCAATCACTTGGGCAATATTTCTCGACACCAACATGACAAATTCGGAAAAAGTTATTTGATTTCGCAAAGCCACTAAACGTTCATGTTTGAAGCGCGGACAGACGAAACACAAGAAGAGGACAACACGAGCGAGAGTACAACACGACAACACAAGCCACCTATTTCTTTTTATAGTGGACTGCGCTGACATCAGCCCAAACCCTGACGGGGCTAAAGAGATGCGCATGCGCAGTAGAGTGCGCAGGGCGGACAACACCGACAACGAGGGAGGGATGGACACAGCACGGAGCATGAGATGCTTCGCATCTAAAAAACCACGTTTGGCCCAGGTATCCACGAGCGCTTAACTTGGCTATTCCGCAGGATTACCGGCCGTATGTAGGAAAAGCGGTTCAGTTCTTTATTTACTTCATCCTTTAAGGCGGGCGATTATGATTATAAGTATACTAACAATTACGATGAGATGACCAATCTTTGGGGCTACCAAAAGCACGCGGCCAGAGTTATTTTTCATTTCCCCGTTTTGTCATAAACAACCCCTATGAGAGGGAGGAGGGGCCCATCGCGAAGGTGCCAGTTCTTTTGTCAGCCAAGAGTCAGACGACGTTGCAATGCTTTGGAACGGCGAAGAGTCGGGTCCAGTTGCTCCGGTGTCTCCCTTTACTGCTACCTGAGAGCGCAGCTTGTCTTCCGTCGTTGTGATGCAGAGATCCCGCTTCATATTCTTGCCATTAAGCGCGAAGGTTGGAGTACAGCCCTCGCCTCATTTATTCCGTTTTGTATATTCAGTTGCAGTTACAATTTTCACGGTTTAACTTACTTTACCTGTTATAAATGACTTATCTCTCTTATTCAGGTTTCCGCAACTTAGTTTACGCTACGTTACGTTAGCAAGAGCGAAGTAATGCCAGCGGCGGTATTTTTCTGCGAAACGCCACTCGATGGGGCTTTAGAGGTTGAATTACGGTAACGCCAGCTGACACTCAACGCACAGTATTTCCTTACAACTTCTAGTATTGTGGTTGTTAATACAATTCATATGTTTGAACGTGGCGATATGGTCTGTCTGATTTCTTAATGAAACGCTTTTTCATACCCGCTCTGAAGGTAAATGCAGCGCTTACTTCTGGTATTACAGTTGCTAACATAATTCGCATGTTCTTCACCCAACTGCGGCACCGTGAAAATTTGCAAACGACCACACTGCCGCGAAGTGAATGATCGCGTCAGTTATTAATATAAATCCTTTACTTACTTCGTTTGTCAAAGCCGCATGACTCCTCGGCGGCATTCCTTGGTAATAACTGCTTTATTGAAGGTGTTTATATTATGAGTCAATTGATGATTCTTTGCCCAATCAAGTTATGTACGTGCATCCTTCAGCGTACGTTTGAGGTGCGACTACACAGGTATGCTAGGGACTTCCTATACTCAAAAGGGGTTCTTTCAAATTAGCTTGCTTAAAATAGTTCTCAATAAATGGTTGATCGCCCGCAATTACTGCACTTAATGATAAGTTGTGTTCGAATAAAATTTACTGCGTGGAATTGATTTATAGTTGATGAGGCATTCGCCAATACCCCTCTATGGGCACCCTCACATTTCGTATCATATGATGTATGCGAGTGGTACATATCACAAATGCAGAAATATTGGGTCCTACAGCGGATCTTAAAGACGGCACAGCGGGGAACTAAGGAACAGGAACCGTTGCCAATTCCGCAAACTACAGGATTTCCCGCTCAATATAATCCAAACGCCAGTGAATATAATCCCAGCGCCAGTGAATATAATCCAGGCGCCAACCAATATAATCCAGGCGCCAACCAATATAATCCAAGACCCACGCAGTGCACAACACATGACAGCGCTTGGTAATTTAGTTGGCAACCAATACCATTCGGGCGCAGTGTATTTTCATCCAAGTTAGATGAACTAGGTTACGTGACCAGTTTAACCAGACGACCTAAGAACTGCGCAATAAAACAGTCACGTGACTATCCAGCACTCTCCCTAACTACTATAGTGAATACGAGGATGGTGTTATGGGTATGAATTATCGGATTTAAATTGCTCGCTTAACTCGAAATTTTAGGGGAAACTGCCACAATGCCTAAC
This sequence comes from Haemaphysalis longicornis, assembly GCF_048455015.1. Classification (NCBI taxonomy): domain Eukaryota; kingdom Metazoa; phylum Arthropoda; class Arachnida; order Ixodida; family Ixodidae; genus Haemaphysalis; species Haemaphysalis longicornis. The sequence goes on from NW_027526233.1 coordinate 13,528,467, forward strand.
TCTCGAAACCCAATACGGGCACGTTCGGTTTAATGATTACCTAATATAGCTACTTAATTGGTTATTCGTTAGTCATTGATTTGGATAAAAGTCAAATTGATGTAACCAGGGCTTGTGAAGTACCAAAATAATGGTCTCCATAAGGGGAATCACGTGGGAGAAATAAAAAAATTGCTTCCTGCTTATGGTCATGAGATAGTCACGTTAGTCATAGATTGCATTAAGTGTCAGAGTAATGCCACTAGGGCTTGTGAGGTATCAAATTAAACGTCTCGATAAGTGGTATCACGTGAGACAAATAAAAAATAGCTTCCCGGTTGTAGACATGAGAGTCACGTGAGCCCTAGATTGGGTTAAAATTCAAAGTGATGGCACTAGGGCTTGTGAGGTATCAAATCAAAGGTCTCGATGAGAGGAATTCTGTGAGAAAATTAAAAATTCCTTCCAGGTTAAAGTTATGATAACAGTCACGTGAGTCATAGATTGGGTTAAAAGTCAAAGATATGTCACTATGGCTTATAAGGTATCAAATTAAAGGGCTCGATGAGCGGAATCACGTTGTACAAATTAAAATTTGCTTCCTGGTTATAGTCATGGGATAGTTACGTGACTCACAAATTGGGTTAAAAGTCAATGTGACGTCACTGTGGCTTGTGAGGTACCAAATTAAAGGTCTGGATGAGGGGAATCACGTGGGACAATTTAAAAATTTCTTCCTAGTTATAGTCATGATAATAGTCACGTGATTCACAAAATGGGTTAAAAGTCAAATTGACGCCAGTAGGGCTTGTGGGGGATCAAATTAAAGGTCTCGATGAGGGGAATGACGTAATACAAATTAAAAATCTCGTCCTGGTTATAGTCATGAGATAGTCTCGCGAGTAATAAATTGCGTTAAAAGTCAATGTGAGGCAACTAGGGCTAGTGGGGTGTCAAAATAAAGGTCTCGATTACAGGAATCACGTGACACAAATTAAAAATTGCTTCCTGGTTATAGTCATGAGATAGTCACGTGAGTCAGATTGGGTTAAAAGACAACTTGATGTCGCTAGGGCTTGTGAGGTATCAAATTAAAGGTCTCAGTGAGGAGAATATCGTGGGAGAATTTAAAAATTGCTTCCTGGTTATAGTCATGACATGGTCATGTTAGTCGTAAATTACGTTAAAAGTCAATATGTGGCTTGTGGGGTATCAAAATAAAGGTCTCGAATGAGGGGAGTCACCTGGGAAAAAATAAAAATTGCTTCCTGGTTATAGTCATGAGATAGTCGCGTGAGTCATAGATAATGTTAAAAGTCAATATAATGCCACGAGGGCTTGTGAGGTATCAAAATAAAGGTCTCGATGAGAGGAATCCCGTGAGGAAATTAAAAATACCTTCCTGGTTAAAGTCATGATAATAGTCACGTGAGTCATAGATTGGGTTAAAAGTGAGAGATATGTCACGATGGCTTATGAGGTATCAAATTAAAGAGCTCGATGAGCAGATTCACGTAGTACAAATTAAAAATTACTTCCTGCTTGTAGTCATGAGATAGTTACGTGAGTCATAAATTGGGTTAAATGTCAATATGACGCCGCTAGGGCTTGTGAGGTATCAAATTAAAGGTCTCGAGGAGGGGAATCTCGTAGTACAAATTAAAAATCTCGTCCTTGTTATAGTCATGAGATAGTCACGTGAGTAATAAATTGCGTTAAAAGTCAATATGAGGCAACTAGGGCGTGTGGGGTGTCAAAATAAAGGTCTCGATGAGAGGACTCACGTGACACAAATTAAAAATTGCTTCCTGGTTATAGTCATGAGATAGTCACGTGAGTCAGATTGGGTTAAAAGTCAACTTGATCTCGCTACGGCTTGTGCGGTATCAAATTAAAGGTCTCGATGAGGAGAATGTCGTGGAACAATTTAAAAATTTGCTTCCTGGTTATAGTCATGAGATGGTCACATTAGTCGTAAATTACGTTAAAAGTCAATATCTGGCGACGAGGGCTTTTGGGGTATCAAAATAAAGGTCTCGATGAGGGGAGTCACCTGGGACAAAATGAAAATTGCTTCCTGGAAAATTGCTTTCAACACACCGTCAGCCTCAAGAAAGAGGCTGATGGTGTGTTGAAAAACTTGTTAATTGGATTTTAATGATGTCGCGGGACTCCTACGGATGATTAATCAGTCACGTGACTTACCATGACGTTTATTTTTCACGAGCAAAAGCATCTTAGGTATCAAATGATCGCCATTCATTTGCTTGTTTGCGGTATGAGCAAAAATTTGTCTTAGCAAACATTATTCCCAAAGATGTCGCATGATTTCCATGCGTCATGATTTAGTGACGTGACTCACCATGAGGGTAATTACATCACGAGAATTGGCATGATGGTTATGAAAAAAAAACACTGTTGAATTGCTTGTTTACGTGATGCGGAAAAACTTATTGTAATAGTGAACATGCCTCCTTTTGATGGCTCATGATTCCTATAAATCATGAATTGGTCAGGTGACTTACTATGAGGTTTATTACACGACGAGTATTGGCATCATGGGTGTCAATAAACGCTGTTTAATTCCTTGTATTTGAGATGTGTACGAGAATCTTGTCATGGTGAATGTGATTCCTTATGATGACGTATGACTCCAATGGATCATGAATTATTCACGTGACTTACGATGAAGTGTATTACATCCCCAGTACTGGCATCATGGGTGTCAATAAACGCTGTTTAATTCCTTGTATTTGAGATGTGTACGAGAATCTTGTCATGGTGAATGTGATTCCTTATGATGACGTATGACTCCAATGGATCATGAATTATTCACGGGACTTACGATGAAGTGTATTACATCCCCAGTACTGGTATAATGGGTGTCAAATAAACGCTGTTGTATTACTTGCTTTACTGATGTGCAGAAAAAGCCTCTTATTGTGAACATGTTACCTTAGAACTCGTATCACACCTATTTATCTTGAATTATTTATGCGAGTGGTAAGGTTTATTATACCACGATTAATCACATCATAGGTATGAAATAAATACAGTTGGACAGCTGCTTACGTGATGTCAATTTTTTTTTCTTGTGGTGTACGTGATTACGGATTATATGGCATGGTTCCTAATTATCATAAATATGTAATGTGACATACCATGAGGCTTACTAAGTCACGCATACTGTCACCGTATATATCCAAGAAAACGCCATTGAATCGTTCTTCACGTCATTTGTGAATAGATGCTTTTGTGAATACGTGGGTTATTGCAGGCACATCCATTTGAAAGTACAAAGAGGGGCCTGGTTTCGCGAATGTAGTACGCGTCATGATACACTGTCATGACAAACACCGATGTGTTATTATTTAGGATATATATATATATATATATATATATATATATATATATATATATATATATATATATATATATATATATATATATAGTAAGCCATGGTAAGGTGTATATATATATATAGTAAGGTGTAGTAAGCCATGACGGAACTGTCATGAAGAGTACTACACCGATGTGTTTTCAGCCTTCGCGAAACCAGGCCTTTCTTTGTGCTTTTAAATTGAAGTGCCTGCAATCAGGCACTATAGCAAAACGCGTGTATTCACAAATCACGTAATGGCGTTTTCTTGGATATATACGGTGAGAGTACGCATGACGTCATAAGCCTCATGGTATTTCACATTACATATTTATGATAATTAGGAACGATGTCATATCATCCGTAATCACGTGCAAAACAAGAAAAACATTTTGACATCATGTAAGCAGCAATTCAACGGCATTTATTTTTTACCTATGATGTGATTACTCGTGGCATAATAAACCTTATAACTCGCATAAATATTTCATGATCAATAGGTGTGATGCGAGTTCTAAAGTAGCATGTTAACAATAACAGGCTTTTTCCTCACATAACGAAAGCAAGCAATTCAACAGCGTTTATTTGACCCCCATTATGCCAGTACTGGTGATGTAATACACATCATAGTAAGTCACGTGACTAATTCATGATCCATTGTAGTCATACGTCATCATAAGGAATCATATCCACTATGTCAAGATTCTCATACACATCTCGAATAGAAGGAATGAAACAGCGTTTATTTGACACCCAAGATGCCAATACTCGTCGTGTAATAAACCTCATAGTAAGTCACGTGACCAATTCATCATTTATAGGAGTCATGCGCAATCAAAAGGAGACATGTTCACTATGACAATAAGTTTTTCCGCATCACATAAACAAGCAATTCAACACGGTTCTTTTCATACCCATGATGCCAATACTCGTGATGTAATTAACCTCATGGTGAGTCACGTGACTAAATCATGACGCATGAAAATCATGCGACATCTTTGGGAATAATGTTTGCAAAGAGAAATTGTTTTGCACATACCGCAAACAAGCAAATGAATGGCGATCATGTGATACCGATGATGCTTTTACTCGTGAAAAATAAACGTCATGGTAAGTCACGTGACTGATTAATCATCCGTAGGAGTCACGCCACATCATTAGAAATACAATTAACAATTTTTCAACACACCATCAGCCTCTTTCTCACTTATGTAACTTTCTTTTTACATTCGGGTGGACGATAACGAGCTCTGAGGCATCACTTTGACATTTAACCCAATCTATAACTCACGAGACTATCTGATCCCTAAACAGGAAGCAATATTTAGTTTGTCTCACGCAATTCTCTCATAGAGACATTAAATTTTATACCGCACAAGCCTTAGCGGCATCATTTTGACATTTAACCCAATTTATGATTCGTGTGACTATCTCACGACCATAACCAGGAAGCACTTTTTTATGTGTTCTAAGTCTTTCCCCTCATCGTGACCTTCAATTTGATAGCTAAAAAGCCTAGTGGCATCACTGAGTTTTAACCCAGTTTGTGACTCACGTGACCATCTCATGAATATAGCTAGGAAGCAATTTTTAAATTGTCCCACGTGATTTACCCTCATCGAGGCATTTAATTTGATACGTCACAAGCCCTAGTGGCATCACATTGACGTTTAACATAATCTATGACTCATGTGACTATTTCAATGGTTATAACGAGGAAGCAATTTTTAATTTTTCCCGCGCGATTCCCCTCATCGAGACCCTTATTTTGATACCTCACAAGCCCTAGTGGCATCATATTGACTTTTAACCTAATCTGTGACTCACGCGACTAGCTAATGACTATAACCAGGAAGCAATTTTTTATTTGTCCCATGTGACTCCCCTCATCGAGACCTTTATTTTGATACCCCACAAGGCCAGTGGCCACATATTGACTTATAACTTAATTTGTGAGTCACGTAACTATCCCATGACTATAACTAGAAAGCAATTTTTTAATTGTCCCACACGATTCTCCTCATTGAGACCTTTAATTTGATACCTCACAAGCCCTAGCGACATCAAGTTGACTTTTAACCCAATCTGACTCACGTGACTATCTCATGACTATAATCAGGAAGCAATATTTAATTTGCCCCACGTGACTCCCCTCATCGAGACCTTTAATTTGATACCTCACAAGCCATAGCGGCGTCATATTGAAATTTAAACCAATTTTTGACTCACGTAACAACCTCATGACTACAACCAGGAAGCAATTTCTAATTTGTGCCACGTGATTCCCCTCATCAAGACCTTTATTTTGATACCCCACAAGCGAAATTGGCCTCACGTGGACTTTTAACGTAATATGTGACTCACGTGACCATCTCATGACTATAACTAGGAAGCAATTTTTAAATTGTCCCACGCGACTCTCCTCATCGAGACCTTTAATTTGATACCTCACAAGGCCCAGCGGGATCAAGTTGACTTTTAACCCAATCTATGACTCACATGACTCTCTCATGACTATAACTGGGAAGCAATTTTTAATTTGTCCCAAGTGACTCCCCTCATCGAGACCTTTAATTTCATACCACACAAGCCCTAGTGCCTTCATATTGACTTTTAATGTAATCTATGACTCACGTGACTATCTCATGACTATAACCAGGAAGCGATTTTTAATTTGTACTACGTGATTCCCCTCATCGAGACCTTTCATTTGATTCCTCACAAGCCCTAGTGGCGTCTGTTTAACTTTTAACCCATTTTGTGAATCACGTGACTATTATCATGACTGTACCTAGGAAGAAATTTTTAAATTGTCCCACGTGATTCCCCTCATCCAGACCTTTAATTTGGTACCTCACAAGCCACAGTGACATCACATTGACTTTTAACCCAATTTGTGAGTCACGTAACTATCTCGTGACTATAACCAGGAACAAATTTTAATTTGTGCTACGTGATTCCGCTCATCCAGCCCTTTAATTTGATACCTCATAAGCCATAGTGACATATATTTGACTTTTAACCCAATCTATGACTCACGTGACCCTCTCATGACTACAACCGGGAAGCTATTTTTTATTTGTCCCACGTGATACCACTTATCGAGACGTTTAATTTGATACCTCACAAGCCCTAGTGGCAATATTCTGACATTTAACCCAATCTAGACTAACGTGACTATCTCATGACCATAAGCAGGAAGCAATTTTTTATTTCTCCCACGTGATTCCCCTTATCGAGACCATTATTTTGGTACTTCACAAGCCCTGGTTGCATCAATTTGACTTTTATCCAGATCAATGACTAACGAATAATCAATTAAGTAGCTATATTAGGTAAATAATTAAACCTGAACGTGCCCGTATTGGGTTTCGAGAGTTAGGCATTGTGGCAGTTTCCCCTAAAATTTCGAGTTAAGCGAGCAATCTAAATCCGATAATTCATACCCATGACACCATCGTCGCATTCACATAGTAATTAGGCGAGATTGCTGGATAGTCACGTGACTGTTTTATTGCGCAGTTCTTAGGTCGTCTTGTCAAACTGGTCACGTAACCTAGTTAATCTAACTTGGATGAAAATCCACTGCGCCCAGATGGTATTGGTTTCCAACTAAATTACAAAGCGCTGTCATGTGGTTGTGCACTGTGTGGGTCCTGGATTATATTGGTTGGCGCCTGGATTATATTGGTTGGCGCCTGGATTATATTCACTGGCGCTGGGATTATATTCACTGGCGTTTGGATTATATTGAGCGGGAAATCCCGTAGAAGCCCCCAGTGCGCACACAAAATGGGATCCTCACCAAGTCGCAGCTGACGGCTCTTTTCTTTTCTCTTAACGAAATCCAGGTCCACCCTCTGCTAAATCTGCTAAATCAGTGGAGCTTCGGTTCTCTTCTGTCGGTTCTAATGTCAACGGGCTCTCCCCCGAGAACGGCAGCGCCACTAACACGCAAATTCTTCAGTGCGCCCAAAGGAATCGGGAGGTCAATGTCAGCGGTGGGGCGCTTTCTCCCCTCCCTAGTGGGAGGTACACCAACGCGCGGATGATGATGATGATGATTCTTAGCGGCTTCTTCTCTGTACGGGGGTGGCGTTATGCAGCGACCTTAGTCGTTGAGACACTGTACAGCAACATCTCCATAGAAAAACTATTTATGTAATTTTGTGCTAGTCTGAAACCTCAGTTCGGATGTCTTCCGATCGCTTCACAGAGAAGCTGTTTAGCCGATCGTAATTTTTGGTGCCCGCAGTTAAAAATACTAAAAAATTGCCGAGAGTGCGCCCGTGAACTCAGGCCTATCGGCGACCGCCTGGCATTTAACAAAATGAAGAAAATGCCTAGCGATAGTGCGTGCCTGCCTCCTGATTACCTCCCAGCGTCCCCTGCGAACGTTTGTCAAGCCAAGCATACCCACTTAGAGATATTGGCCAAGATTGGCAAAAAAACTCCAGCCTTCGCCATACTAGTGTCAACACTTGATCGGATGGATAAAGACACGTCATAAAAAACGCCCCTCCAAGGTGATGTGCAATGATTATCACTCACAAAAAAATGAAAGCTAACACTTATAGCAACCAGTTGGAGTCATTGTTGCAGCGAAGTGGTGGTAAATCGACTGCAAATCCGGACTTAAACCTTCGTGCTGGTCGTTAAGGCTCCGTACAGGTTCGCTACCTTCACGTCTTACGTGCTAGTGTTAACTTTGTCAATTCTCTTCTCTGGTCTTTCCCACAAGAATTATAACTTTCTTTTAGTATCCACCACTGCTTTTCAATTCACCTTTCCGTAACCTTAAAGCACAGGGCTTCCGGAATATGAATGTCACCCTCACTGACGACTGAAAGGGATACCTTCGCACTCCGTTACCATATGTCGCATGGTCTCTGGCTCCCGCCCGACCTACGCACAGTTCTTGCTGTACCTGTTCGCGGATTATTTTTTTTTGTTTGCAAACAACGCGCCTCGGCTCTGATTGTTCCAAAGAACATTTGCTTCCTAATCTCCCGCTTCCCTATTCTGCACACATCTAAGGAACTTCCTTGCGTCCATCCCTTTTTCCTAGTTCGTTGTCAAATTCCTTCACTCCATTCTTTGTGGTCTTGGTGGTTTCCCCTACACTTCCTAGTTTCATGTAATTTGTCCTAAGCCTTCTAGCCTACGGGTTCTTTTTCTCTACTCTGTCCAAGCTGTTCGTGTAACGATACCGTAACACTTGCACACCCATCTCCGGTCATCAATATTTCAAAGTCGATCGCCAAAATATATTTTGCTCTGCGATTCTCTCATTTCAAAGAAGGCCCATTCCCTGCCTCTCTGCACTGCCTCATTTGTTGTTTTCCTGTGGGCTGCTGCTGCCAATCGACCTACTGCCCTCTGGTTCACTTCTAGCCATGATTGAATCTCTAATTGTTTGAAAAGGTGAGGTATGGTACCATTACACCCTTCCAGATTACTCTCATAACTTTATAATTGTTAAATCCATATTTCGCTCGGTGTTTCCTTATAGACGCATTTCTTTTTTCTTGTATTCCCAAACGCTCTTCATGTGTTTTAAAAATGCTTGGCCTGTGTTTATCGATATGCCCAGATATTTGTATTTCGTTTTTCGCGGTATTGTTGCTTGTTGAACGAATACCAATTGGTTAGGAGCATCGTCATTGATGAACACGACTCCCGAGCTTTGCTGTTCTAATGCCCAACCCCGCATCGCTGGCCTCTTCCCCGCAAACGCCTGCGAGCTTTTGCAGACAATGTTCGCTCTCTTCTAGTGGTACTATGTTATCTGCATGTATTAGCCCGAGGATATGTTCATCCACTTCGTGTCCTTTGCGGCTATAACATAGATTAAAACCTATTCTGCTGTGTTGAATATTTCTTTTTATTCTTGTCATGTACATCATGAACAGCAATAGGGACAAAGGACAACCCTGCTTTCCACCTATATTTGTAACTACCGTACCGGTGCACATTAAATCCCTCGAGACAAATGGCACACATTGTAAGTACTCCGCAGCAGCTTTGTAATGTCCTGGCCTAATCCCTCCCTTTCAAGTTGTCTCCATAGACGTTCTGTACCTACATTGTAGTAGGCTTCCTTCATATCCAAATATGCTATCCATAGTGGTCGCGTATCCACCCATGACACCTTTATGTACTAAGTTAAACAAATGAAGTGTCCTGTGAGCCCCTGCCCCGTCTGAATACATCTTGTAGTTCTGTGAGTACGCCGTTCCCTTCTATCTGAGCTCTTAGTCCCACTTTTATGGATTGTATTGTCAGCCTGCATGCCACTGAGGTAACCGTAATACGCCTGTACGAGTTGGCATTAGCCCTGTCACCTTAACCTTTATAGATCAGCTTCATCCCTGTCTTGCGGTAATCGTGCGGTGCTTGCATAGTTTTGAGCACTTTGATTGCCCGAATGATTTGTGCTTTGCTTTTTTAGGCCCAGCAGCTTGACCAGCCGTATAGGAATTTCCTATTGCCCTGTTGCTGTAAACGCAGGGACATTGTCTTTGTCCTTTGTTCGGTTTAGTTTCTCAAACTTTAGTTCCCTATCTGTCGGCATTTCAGTTCCCCCTCGCAAAATTCTGCAATACTCTCTCATTTTTTTGAACTTCTGTTGTATGATTGAGTTTGCGATACAACGGCGCCACCCTGTATCGGTGCGTCTATGAACCGGTTTTAGCGGTTCCACGAAGCGGTCTGGGAATCGGCTCCTACCCCTGTCGAGTTCTAGTGCAGCACCTGCAGTGTGCCACACAACTTCAGACTTAGAAAAATGCTTCGACACGAAGAGCGCCGCAGTTAACACCGCGCGGTCGGAGGCCAACTCCCACCTTTGCGATATCCGATAGACAAGCCCAAGAAAAGAGTAAAGGAATGACACAAAGCAGCGCAGTTTTTTAGGCGAAGTCATTTTGAATGCGGGTCCAGTTACAGGCTATCGAAGAATATCTGGAGAAAACGGCGGCGATTCCTTCACCTGATGTAGTTCCTGTAGAAGACATAAGCAAAATGGAATGCGTGAATGCCACCTGTAGTCAGGCCAGTGATCTGCAAGGAAAAGTATACGCGAGGAATATTGTAAGAGCGACAGTTAAAAGGAACCACCAGAGCATGTGAACCAGAATGTCCGATAGTGAAGTATATTGTCCGAGAAATCTCTTCCAGTGACAAAAACGTCTAGGCCGTTTATGTCATTTTTGGGGAGAATAACTGAGGGGCGATGCACTAAATGCTGACACACAATTTACGCTGCGGAACTTTCCCATCCACCGCCAACATGTAATCTGACCTCTTCCAGAGTGACTGTTTTGCAGACAACGTTTAAAAGGACATCCACACAAATTTGCTTTTTCACCCACGTATTCCGGTCAATTTAGCCTGCTGTACCAGCAACTTTTCTCACGACAAGGTTTCGATCTCGGCCGCTGTGGCTGCTTTTCATATCGAGGCTAAATGCGAAACACCCGTACGCCTAGAGTTCACCACCTGGTAATAGTCCTCATGTGGTCGGACTAATTCGTAGCCCTTCGATACAGAACGCCTCTTAGCCCAAGTGTAGCATCCGAGTATTTACCCGCGTAATTTAATTTAAAAAAAATTAGACCTTGTTAGTTGAATCTTTTTTATCGTGTA